>NW_009203234.1:0-15696 GCF_000690835.1 Fulmarus glacialis | reverse complement strand
GTGTAGGGATTGAGTCAGTGCATAAATACAGGTGTCTAATGACTTCTGGGGCTGCCTATTTACTCAAGAGCTCTGCCGAGGCTGGGAGACATTACACAGGACCTAAGAAGGACTGGAGTCCTTTAGCGTAGTAGCTGAGAGCCACATGGAATAACTTGGGGCTTCTGAAAAGGCACTAGATGTCTGAGTTGATGCAGCTCAATCCCGTCATATATAGGCAGATAACTACATTCAGATGTCTTAATCCTGAACTGAATATCATCTTTAGTTTCTGACATAAATGGTACCCCAAGAATTTGTAGCTAGACTGTAGAGCTGATTAGAGCAATAAGTCATAAAGAATGTAATTTTCAAAAGTAACCATTTATGCTCACAGAGAAGTGAAAAGGAGTCTGACAGAAGCAAAGACAGTGGTGCACACAACAGTGACATTTAATAGCTTAGTAGAAAACACCAACATGCCTTGCACACGAACTTTTTTTAACCGAAGAATTTACTGCCGGAATGGTGACAATGCATACAGGCTACAGCTGTGCAGAAGAAAAAAGGTTACGGTCATCTTCCCTACAAAGTATTATTTATCTATGCTTAAATCTAATTTATAGATATGTACTACATCTATGTATAGTTAATCTATAAACTACTTATTTTTCTTATTTTATGAATAAGAAATGTAAATGTTTTACATGTCTCTACAGTATTAGAATACAACTGATAATGACAGTGTTGATGAGGATTGGAGGGAGGATAGTCACACCTATACTACACAGTTATCATCTTCTTTTTCCTCAGTGCCCTGCAGAACTAGGCTAACCTAAATATTCAATAATGAAAAGCAACAGAAAACAGTTTAGAAGTCAGCTGGACACAAAAAATGTAACCTGCCCATGCAGCTTAAACACAAAGCATACAGGCTCTCTGAAGGAAAAAAAATGCCTAATTTCTAATAATAAAAATATTTAGGGATCTATTTGGAATAAAGAACCAGAAAAATTGATTTGATTTCATGCTTACTGGACAAAAGAGAAGGCTCTATGTTTACGCATGAACATGTTCCTGTTGACGAAGCTGAACTCAGTAGGACTAGGATGACTTACAGAAGTTTCACATGGAGCAATGTCGATATCTATTATGGCTTTCTTAGGTATTACAAGTATCTGAATATAGAATGTTTTGCTTTTTTTTTTTATTTTTACGTATAAAAAAACTGAAGTCTTACTCTGAATCGTTCCAAGCATTCCCAGTTGAAACCTTCTAACATTGACTCAGTTTGAAAGAAACTTTGTATCGCTTCTAAAAACAGTTGTGCCTGCAGCTTGGTAAAACAGAACTTTACATGCTTTTAAATCCCAACAATAAGGGCTTCATTTAATTAAAATAGTTTTTAAAAACCTTGAAAATTGTCAGATATATCTGCTACTGACAAAGATAATGGGTATGTGTATAATGACGTGCATAATGTATACTGACAATTTATCCCTTTTATGTTAGCAGGATTATGGAAGTGTAACTTTTGACTAAACATGCAGTTTCAATGGCAATTTTCTCTTTAACTTTCTAATGGTCAGCAGCAGATTTAATTCACGAAAATGCCAAAATAAGTTGGAATTAAAGTGTGCAAGAATTGTTCTCATTCTAAGAGAATAAGATTCTTCTCTTACTTTTTATTTGTTTTGTTATTTTAACTCTGGGATAAGTTAAAGGCAGCACAGTACTATGTTTCCACTTCTGAAACTGACAACTGATCAGCCAAGTAAATCAGGTCGCATACGTTCCGAGAGCACTACGGATGGAGCTGGCGTTTCCAGGTCCCTACAGGGCTTTCCACTTTTTAGCATTTTGAAACCAGCACCAAATCCATCTACAAATGAAAAATCTTCCTGTTAAAAGGACCAGCTTAGAGATCAAAGCTCTCCAGTTCAAATGTAGCTAGTGAGGGAACGCAAGTATATTTCTTACGTTTCTGCTAAACTTCCCTCACCGATACTTGAAGCAAAGGCAACATCAGGTATTCCAAGACACTTTTGCCTCTGCCTTATATTCCTGAATTCTTAACTGCACCCTATTTCTTTACCCATCTCCTTTTTTTAATGCCAGAATATTTTATGCCTTTGATATTTTTATGTACTTAACTACAGGCAGCAATTAGAATGCTGGCACTTCCTGGCTACTAACATTTAAAGCTTCTATCACAAGAGGGAAGGAGCATGTCATGTACTCATAAGGAATAGAATCATTACCAACAACTGCTATTATTGGCGTGTTCCAAATAAGCTCCAAACCAGCCTTTTTCTACGCCTTAATCTCCTGTTGCTCAGCAAAGAATAGAATCACTAAGCGTCTCAGGAGATCAGGCAAAAATGTATTTACTGATTTTAAAAAAAAACAAGAAAAAGGAAAAAAAAAGCATGAACCCCAACCCTGCTTGTGTGTGGGGACTACTCTAAATCAGACTTCGTCTGCTACAAAAAAAAGAGTGTGCATGCAGGGCATACAACTCAAAGTTACTGCAATGTTATGACACAATTTTCAACTTCCTGTAGAATTCAATGCATGAGAACAGTGGCCTCAATTGCAGCCTTACACTAATGAAAAATCAGTTATTTCTGATGTCTTTATGCATAGATGCTGATTTTAAAAGCATCTTGAGCAACAGTGAGAAACTACAACTATAAGATTCATTCCTTAACGACCTTTTTAACAGTATGGCCAAAATTCTACTGGAATGTGTCAAAAAGAGACTACATGTAGATTTCCCCGATGGAATTCACTATACCAATATATACATCCTTTATGATAGAAATCCGCCTCTGAGCCAGTCATCCCAAGCTCTGGTCTTGAGATAGCTGGCATTTCTCAGGTGTGATACAGCTAACCTGCTTTAGGGAGAGGCTGCATCACCCCTTAGGGCTGCCCATCTCACCCCACTCACCACACAGGGAACCAAGAAGTACCAGTGGACTTACCAGTAACCGCTAGTTACTGCTCAGATGGATTCAGCTACAACTTTCGAATTAAATACACATTTAATCAGATGAATCTCATGTCCAGCAACAAAAGTCTCAAAGAAAGAACTGAGTCCATGAGTCCACTTGGCCACAATTTCTCTTTCCTTTAAAATCAGGATCACAAAAGCATGTGAAATATATCAAGTACTGTGAGAAATAACAGATGTAAGTTATGAAAAGGAACTAACATATTTCATCAAGATTCACAGAATTTGCTAGGCAACACTTCCCAGTACCGTACATATGGGACCAGCATTATCCACAGATGTAAGCAATGTTCTTATTTATTTCAGAAAATATTAAATACAGCAAATGTCAATACAACATCAGAATTATAATGGTGAGGCAAGGAAACAGCAAAGAGAGAGTGTTAGGGGGGGAAAAGCTAGCAAGGGAGAGCTGCATTAATTTTTATACATTTTTTATAAAGAACTTAAAAATGCTTCTCTGTTGGGAAAATCCAGTCCACACCAAGGTCTTTGACTGTGAGAGTGGGGGCAGAGGAAAGGTGATCTCCATAAGGCAAGGCAGGCATATCGCTTTACACACCCCAGCGCCCGCGGAGCTCAACCGCGCAGTATCCGCACGGAGGAGTCCGTAACAGCACAGGTGAGGGAGGCGCAAATCGGGATTTTACCAGCACCTGACTTCGTGGTGGGCTACACAGACCAGGCTTGGGAAGATGTCCTGATGCACATGAGGAAGCCAGGGAGAACAAGCTCCAGGACTCTGAGGAATAGGGACCCCAGAGGGGAAAAGGAATAAAGGAGGAGACACCACATCAGCACCTGTTACTACTCATGCCTTTGAAGGACTTCAGAGAGAGGTTTTGTTGGTTTTAGTAAGCTGTCTGCTTTACAGAAAGGGGTTATTAATTAGCTAATAAAGGTTGTCATACCAGCCCTGACACATACGATAAATACCGAGGGTCACCGGATTTTTTTTTTGCTCGCTCAAACCTTATCTTATATTTAATACTGTTTATTGATTTCATTTAGACCAAAAATAATTTCATCTTCTGAAGTAGTATTTAAAATAGATTACGCATTGTCAGCTCTTTCAAAGGCAATTTCTAAAAATGATGGAAAAGCACACACACCCCTGTTCAGGATAAACACTAAATCTGTCCCCCTTCTCGGTCCTTACGGGAATCAGCAGAGAGGAGTGCTGACTGCCGTCTTCCCCAACACAGCTACCTGAAGGGAGGTCGGTGTCCATGCGGCGGGGTGAGCTTTAGAGCTTGCAGTTGTGGTTCGGTAGTGAAACCCGATATGGTGCTCAGTGTTAGTATGGCCTGAAGACATCATCTTGGACAGAGAAGGCAGCAATCTTCAGGTGCCCCCGCCAGGCACCTCCTTCAGGTTCCTCTGATGCCAGCAAAGGAATGGCCCAAAATACTCCAGTAATTCCCATCGTGCCGGTGACTGGGGCAGCTCGCAGCAAGTTCAGAGAGATGGGCAACTCACTGACACCACAGAAAAACGGACTTGCCCACTTGCAGACAATTTACAGTTGGCCACAAGCCCCAAAGGTGGTACGTTCATCAACAGTGCAGAGGCAAGGCAAGCGCTGCTATGGCACCCGGCAGGGGGAAGTCTTGGTCCCAGGGACCTGGCACACCTTCAGTGGTCATCGATGGAAGGGGAGGCTATCAAACAAAGGGGACTGCAAGGAGAATAACTTGGTGATGCTCTCTCTTCAGGCACCAGTAAACCAATACCTCAGCCCAGTGTTTTGGGGTATTTGGCTACTTTTCTGACAAGAGCAAGAACAAAAAGAAAATGCTGTTTCCCAGTTTTACAAGAAAAATAACATAGATTATTTGCTCATATAGGACATAGTGGAGCCCAAAATACAGCTCCTCTTGTAAGCAGTCTTAGCTCTTTCTGACTTGAAAATGCCCATACTTGCTCTGCCCAAATCAGGTGATTTTTTTTTTTAAGCACATTTTGCTCAAAGAGTTAATATATTCAAGTCACTCCTGGGTAAGGCTAAGTATGAAGATAGCTGAAGTATGACACAGCGCAAATACGATGCCAAAACCAAAAGCCCTGCTCATGGCGAGGTGTGTGCTCAGGGATGTCTTTGCCAGTCGGCGCCTAAAAACCAGGTCTGAGTTCAGTGGCAAAACCTTCCTTGTTCACCCGTAACTCAAATGGCTGAATTCAAACATTTCAAATAGCTGAGGTGGCTGGATTTCACCGGAAAGCAGGCTAATTTGTGAAAACTAAATACAAATAAGCTGAAGATTGAGCAACTGACAGCTCAAATTTGCACACAGGCAGCACAATGTTCTCCAAGCATATCTGGAGAGCACTTTTATGTGTGCTCATTTATTATATCAAATAACAAACACAAACGCATTTAAATCTCTAGGATCCGTTCGTTTTAAATTTGTTTTCCCTGTGAAGTTGTTTCCATCAAAGACAATGCTTACAGTTAGGTACAGCCTCTTAAACAGCTCCCCTTGGTGTGATGGAAACACATGCCTAGGGCAGGATTTGGTTGCTTGCACATTGGTTATCTGAGAAACTTCGAGATACCCGAGTTCAGCAGATACACATCAAGTTGGTAGATACGGCACATGGGTTACATGGGACTCTTCTGGAGCAATGGCTGAAGGGCAGAAGGGTGACTACCTAGAGTCCCTAACGTGGCCCTGAGCTCCTCAGTGATGGCAGGGGAAGCCCACCTTGGGCAGTTGGTGCTCCCCAAGAGGTGCCGGGTGCCCCCGGCCCAGACTCCAGCCACTCTTCTTTGTACCGGCCAGGTCTGCATGCGCGACTTGGAGATGCTAAGGCACCTCAAGTGATGCCGGGCCCTAATGGGAGCCCAACTGCATCTAGCCGCTAGCGCAAGCCAGTGCTATCAAAATGTTTCCTCCTGTCAAAAATGAGGATGCTGCTTTCTCCTTCGCCTCCCGACTCACCCAGATGACACAGAATCAAGCACAGGTAAAGCGAAGAAACAGCCAGTGTGAAAGAGAAAGCCTGCAATTTTCATAGGGGCCAAATGGAAACCACAAATGGAAACAGAGATTTCAGTCAGCCCCTTTTACTGCATCAAGAAACTAAGTGATGGCCCAGGTTCCGGCAGAAACACGTGTGGAGGGTATTTTTAAGTGAATTCACATATATATCACTTCAGCACCAACTGAAATTTCCAAGTAGTCTGCTGTGGGAAAAAAACAATGAAATTCAGCGAGATGTCGTTGTTTCCTGGTGACAGCAGGCAACATTCCAGGAAATTCTTCTCATTGATTTCTGAATAAAAATTTTAAGTCACGCGTGAGGCAGAAAAAAACTCTACACATAACCACTAAATGATATTAAATCATATTTCAATTTTTACAGGAATCAGTTCTATTCTGCTTTAGTCTTTCAGTTCATAAGTTTTTCCATATACTTAGGAACAATTAACTGCCTCCATATGGAAAAAAGTGAAATTATTACTAGCTTCATCTTCATAATGACTATATGAATACTAATTTGCTATTGCTCAGCATTTTTAATTCTATATTATCTTCTGACTTTCCATTTTGTTTCGTTTCATTTTATTATACTTTAGTCACTTCTTTTATCTTTTTTCTTCCCCTGTGGGAATATTTAAATTATTCTTAAAATTTCTGTGAAATCTAAGGATACTAAAGATGTTGAAAAGTTATGGTTAGGTCTGCAATCTTAACTCTTTGTCCACTCTCCTTTGTGGAAGGTATATAAATGCCTGGGCATAATCACAATTTGTTGCTTATGTATACAGTCAATTTTTCTAATAGGTTTATGGTACATAGGTTGGCACAGATTTGTGTTAAAAAAAAAAAAAAAAAAAAGATGAAAAATCAATCGATTAAGAAGAATACCACAAAATCCTCTATATCAAACCACACAATATTAGTAGCTATAGCCAAAAAATAGTAGTAGTGGATGGGAAAGTAAATTTTCATAGACACAGTTTTAAAGGGAACGCATCAAGAAGTTTTTACTGAGTAATATTTTAGTGTATCCATTATTCTTTCATAACCAGGACATCTTGCATGCACATACATTGCTGTTTATATTTGTACTTCTTGCAAATCTTTCAGATGAGATTTCACCAGTGGTAGTGATTACAAGAGCTGGACGTATTTACGAAGGGAGGACAAGGCTGGAGAAGACGTTTTTATGTTTTGCTCTCAAAAAAAAAGACAACTAATGATCACACTGATGTCTTTCAGAAGAGAATTCTCACAGGAACAGCCTGGCTGCCAAGAATACTTTGTTCCTTGTGCTCCAAAATCAGAAACATAGGAAAAATTTGTTCCATTGGTCAAGAGGAATGCAGCTTACGTGGCAAGTCGTGGTACTAACGAGTAAGATATTTCTTCAGGGTAACTTGGACTAACCCCATGAAAGACGTTGAAAGAGAGGCAAATTTTATTCATCATTATGTGGAATCATGCAACTGAAATTAAGAGCAGTGTAATGTTTTCTTGCAGTAAATTACTTCCTGGGGGTTTTTTTGACAAGCTATCCTATTTTACGGGTAATCTGTTTTCCAAGTAAAGAACACTGCAAACGCAGCCTGGCAGCTACCTCACATCAGCTGAGCCCCTTCTACATATTTGTACATATCAAGATGCATTATACGATGCTGATGACTGTTTCCATAGGCTGTGCAGTTTTACCTTGTACACATGAAAATATTTAAGTCTGTCGATCTTTCGTGATGCAGTTTGTGAAACGTGTACGATACCTCAGGAAAGAGATGTTATGCAGCTTGTTCCTGCCCCTTACATGTAACCAGAACAAGACAACCAAAATAGTCATCCCCTGTACTGCCCTATTAGGATCTCTTCACTGTTACGTTCAGGCACTTTCATCTATATCCTTGATCATCTGTCTCCTTTTCTTCTGGTGCCAAGCAGTATCACGACACTTCCCTAAACCCCTCCATAATACTCTCCCTTTTTTCCGACATTAACCTGAGCTTGCTCTTGCGTCTGCTCGCCCTTCGGCTGATACGTTGCAACATTAAGAAGTGCAGGAAAACACAAATGTTAACACGGCAAGCTGTACTTAGAGCACTGATCCTTCAAGCAGTGAAGCAAAATGTTATCTTTCATTTCAACACTGTAATCAGAATGTAAGGCTTCACACATTCTCTTGATTCTCCGGCATCACACTAGTTTGCTAAGTTTCAGTGTCCATGTACATGCTGTGGAGTAACAGATGGACATTTGTCAGAACATTTTAAACGAAATTCCATCAAATTGGAAAGCATATCACAAAGTTTTTAAAATAATGGAGTGTAATTTAAAGAAATTAATAAACACATAGAAAATACTCTATTAAAGGAAGTTTGGAAAAAGCATCTGTTATCTATCTAAAAAAACTGGGGAAAAAAAAATGTACTACAGTATTTGGGTATGCAACTAAATAGAAGGTTACCTACAAGCAGATGCCAGGAAAGCTCCTGAAAGAGATTGCAGTCTGAATGTGATACAGGTAAATAGAAAAAACTTCTCTATTTTATTGATCAAAGCAGCATTCTACAGCCTGGCATACACTGCACTTCTCAGCTTTGTATTTTGCTCTTTCTGCACCATTTTTAGGACAGCAATTCATGACAATTTTGGAAAGTAAAAAGAAGTAGCAAATCACAGGGAATTGATCAGAGACCTGACACTGGTTAGCAAAGGAAGTGTGTTTCATAATTTATCCACGACAAGGAGTATTTGAGTGACTTTCACCCTGCTCTAATTCATAAGCACAGTAGATGTTAAAAATATTAATGTATCAGATGAGACATTTACTAAGGAATGTACAATCTCCAAAAGCACCATAAAATGAAAATGCTATTTTGAAATACAATAATTAAGAAAAAGAAGAATGAAATGTATGTCAAAAAGAAAACTCAAAAACAAACAATATAAAAGAACATTAACTGCACTGTAAATGACCTCAAGAATGAAGAGACATTACTATAGGAGATCTTTTACTGGTGGATGTAAGAATATTTCCACTGATTTATGTAACCTTTAACAATTTATTTTAGCTGTAGAGAAACATTTTTAGGGAGGAAAAAGAGAAAAACTTTGGGAAGCATCCAAAATTAATATATCGCTTCTTAATTTGAAAAGAAATATATCAGACCTTCAAACTGTTGAATTTAACTATTTAGATCTATTATAATGCTTTGGTCATCTGTTTCATTATTTTCAAAGGTCAGTGTATGTGCCTTTGAATTCATAAAGTAAAATACAATTTTCTAAATCTCGTTGCAGCTGAAAACTTGAAGTGCAGAAAGTTAAAGTTTTCCTAAGAAAGGTCAGTGCAATATAAGAATGCATCCTTTTACAAAAGGAGGAATGAGGCTGAAACATAACGTAGAGACAAGCTTTCTCTTTTAGAAGTGTCATAATATTAGGATTTTGGAGTAGTAAGTTCTAAATTACCATTTAAGAAAACTGTTATCAAATTACTTACCTTTCATATTATTATAAAAGTACAGGATATCACAACTAATTGCATCCCTCTTCAACTTCATCAAAAGAATTTCTTCTGAAACATATACCCACCTCTTGCATAATGAATTTTAGGACTGGCAGCAAAAGTGATGCTGCATTTTCAGATGTACTGCTGCCTTTTCTGCATATAACGCTATAAACTGCAGATACTTGTGACAAAAACACTCTGATCTACAAATTATAGTATACTGCAGTTTAAATAAACTGTGTGCTGTGAAGGAGCCATGCCTAGTCTATGTGTAACATTTTGATTTCTCAGCCTACTAAAACTTATGGGAAAAAAGCAGCAGTCCTGTTTATCCATTTGAATTCCAGAAAGGAAAAGAGTAAATTGAAATTTCTGTTAAGCTACTAAGAAAACATCACTTACATTAGTTATTTTTAAATGAATCTCTTAAATATCGGAGTTATTCGCTTAAATCCAATAATTTATCTAGCTCTGAAAACTAATTTTGGACATTTGCGGTATGAATACAAACTATAGTAGCTATTCCTAAATGACACCATTTGTAGAAGACCCTCAAATGAGGGAGATCAAAATCTCAGACTGACATAAAAATCAAATTACATTGTATACAATGTATAACAGAAACACTTAAAAATCACATTTTAAAAATGTCTTGCCTTTAAGTAAAATGTTATGGCAAAGATAACCCCAAAATAGCCAAAAAACAGGCCAGATGCTGGATAACAAAGCCACAAGTCGCCATCAAAGAAAAGTTCAGTTTCACGTCCTGCAGACAGAAATGGCTGGAAACGTCAGAGGGGCTTGAATTCTCCTTCAGAGGGAAGGTGAACCTTGTGTCACTCTTACCAGTGGGAGCCCAAAGTCTTCCCAGCTAGAGGATATTAACACTTCTTACTCATACACAACATCTTCTTGCTATGTGATGTCTTCATGCCCCAATTTAAAAAAAAAAAAAAAAAGCATTATTAAATCTACATATTATTTCCTCTACATCGTGTTATCATGAGGAAGCCTGGTTAAGGGTATGATAAAGAATTCAGACGGATGCATAGTCTTTTCAAGAAACTTGATTGTGCTTTTTCATTTCCTTTTCTAGCATAAAAAAAGGCCCAGATTCTTCCTATAGATTCAACTACGCAGGATTT
The DNA here is from genome assembly GCF_000690835.1 of Fulmarus glacialis. Lineage (NCBI taxonomy): Eukaryota > Metazoa > Chordata > Aves > Procellariiformes > Procellariidae > Fulmarus > Fulmarus glacialis. The sequence goes on along the minus strand of NW_009203234.1, from coordinate 5,070 downwards.
GAAAGGCTGCAAGATGAAGGGAAGTAAATCAAAGGAAGAAAAGCAAGCTTTGTCCTCCTTTCTGCTCATCAGGGAAGATAATTGTTACCAATCTCTAAAACTAAAGAATGCATTTGTTCATTTAAGTGAAATTTGCTGTTGCACAGGGGATAAAGGTGCTCTTTGGACACCGATGCTCTTTGGAAAGAATTTCACTCTGCATGAATGAAGCAAAAGTGTCATCTTTTACCTTACTTGGATTCTGTTTAGACAAATTCGATAGAGTAAGAGTGTTTATGCTCTGTAGCTTTATATCCCAATGACTTATTAAGCCATAAATCAATAAGAACGTGAAAGTGGAAGATCCTCTGGGGTTTTTTCCTTCCCCTGCTATTTCTAGATTACTCTGTAAGAAATAAAAGGAGTAGTAACTACTTGAGATTCTCTCTCTACTGTCTGCCATTCAGGGGAAAAAAAGAGGGTCAAAAATAACGTCCCACTTGTGGCGATTGAAGCTATTAGTTCTGTTTTATTTTTATGGGCTACTTGTGAAACTAGAGGCAGGCGTGAAAGCTGGGAAGTTCTTTCTAGTCCTCACTGCCAGTAAAACACACAATAATACAAGAACCTACTTCTGCACCCCTGCAGCTGCACAAGCTCTAAAAATGACCATGCAAGAGTGAAATGGTTTGGACTAAGTTGATTATCTGCATCATTAATAATACCATATACGGTTTCTATGAACAGTCACCAGCCTCTCCAGTTGCGGAACTAGAAGAATTGCTGGAGACTTTGCTGATATTTTATGATACGTAATTTGCATAACATTATTAAGGCATTAAAAAGTTTTACAATACAAGTATACTGTCAAGAAGTAAAGAATTACAGGAAACTAATTCAGTTGACCTCCAATGCACAAAAATAAACCTCATGGAGGAAATCAATGTATTAAAAAACCCTGGCATGCTAAGGACAATTAGAGTCCATCTTAAACAATTAATTTGCATTCTCCCCCACACCTTAGGGATTATTGAAAATACAGTATCACCTAAATTAAAGAAGAAAGATAATAAGGACGCAGTCCAAAAAAATGTTTTGAATTGTTATTCTCAGTACTGACCTGTTACCTCTCCAGGGCAATGCAGGAGAGTTGCTCCCTCTGAAAGGCAGCACTCCAGAGGCTGAACACCACTCGAGCAGCCTCTCCGCTTCCTAGATGAAATACGTATCAGAGACACCTTAAATGATGACTACACAAGAGACTGGTGTCCAATTTCTCCCTAAATTTGTGTTTCTTTGTTTTATGCTTTCCTAAGTGCTTTCAACTTCATTATCAAGACTTAACCTTTACATTAGCTAGAATAAACTTTGGCTTGCAACAACTTTTTGTGTTCAAACTGAGCTCAGGTCAATCTGACTACCCTAAGATGCTCTTCTTTCCTTTGACATAACAAATTTACTTTTTAAAGAGAGTAAGACGGAAGATAAAAAATTGAGAGGGGTGGAAGGATTTTGGGTGGAGAACGAGCAGCTATGAAGGACCCAAGATGGGGAGCTACAGATAGATAGAAAGATCTGGCTATACATAGATAGAATACATTCTTTCTATTATTTGCGTATATGTACAATCTGAATCTCTAAATTACTGATTTCTGCCTTGTTGGATTTACGTATGTATTTGACCATATTTTTGACATGTTTCATTACTGTCAATTTATCTACTTTATCTACACACAGCAGTAACAGCATCTACTGAAGATAACAGATACTGATTCCCCTTGTGAGATAAAAGCCTTCATCTATGGCACACCTTATGCATCTCTGCTAACTGCAGGTGTATACTACATTTACTACCAAAAGTGGAAAGAAAGGCTTTTTAGATTGTAAGAATATATGGTTATAAAAGCACAAAAAAATTTAGAGGGCTAAAGGCCAATGCCATACTGGAAACCATTTGTTGTTCATTTTCAAAACTGGCAAGGACAGAGAAATGTGACAAACGTGGAATGAAAATGCTTGGAAGATAAGTAAATTTTATGCACAAAACAAGTATTTAAGAAAGTACAGTGAGAAACAGATAAAAGCAAAGTGAGACCAAATATATATGCATGCGTAGAACCACTGATTGAGAAATCTAACTGCAGTGATTTCCATCCCTCTCATCACAACTGAGCGTGTACTAAATGAATAAACTGCTACTTGATATTTCCTAAATAAATATCATGGGAAGAGTACTTATTTTACTTTAATGAATCATTTTGGCCCCTACAACCAAAAGGAGCTGTGATGAACTATAATCTGTTTTGGGAAATATAATTCTATAGTGGAGATATATATGGACTGAAATATGAGAAGTTTTGGTCTCCAACAGGTCTAATTTAAAAGGATTCTGATTCACCCCTGCCCACTTCTACTTATATTTGATCACAGCTGTTGACATACTGTATCTGCCATGCAGAGAGATATTTCTCTACTAGAGGTAAGGAAGCCATATGGTTCGTGGATGACTATGACTTTTCGCAAGGCAAACAACTACAATTTTTTTTTCTGTAGTTAGTCAAACAAAACTACCCATTTAGCAAACAGAATATTTTAGATTCAGGTGGGATATTTTGGCCCATATAATACATTTCTAAGAACTGAAAGTCTCTCTTAAATACAATCATAATTGATGAGCTAACACTAACTTTCTGCATTAGTGGTCCTCTCGTTCACCATGCATGTTTAGATAAACAAATTCACTGTAGTGATGAACTGAAGCAGCAAATAAGACTTGTCTTGTTCATGGAGTAGAACAGAAGCAGCTGGTTTTGTTTGACTGATGCAGTTTGAAAGGGCCCCCTGATGGTATACCTTAGAAAAAACAAGGCTTTATTTCAATGTTCTTTTTATTACCAAAACTACTCATAGGATTAGCATAGCTATGCAAGGAAATTGCTTTGACTATATGTAATTGCAAACAGGAAAAAAAGTTCCTGCCAAAGGAACCACCTTTGTTAAGGCACAAAAAACCTATCCCAATAATTACTCCAATGTCTGTAATTCAGCCAGACAAAGCTCTTAATCAAGCTGAAATTTAGTCATCCAGACTGCGTCTATGAATATTTCCTATTAGAACATCCGCTGTCAGAAAAAACCTGTTGTAACTGTGAAGTGGTAACCTGACCAGGATGAGCAATGTTCAGGAGAGCCTGCAGAGGGTACCCTCTGGGCGGGATGCTACATGGTGTCCAGACATCAGTGGAAACTGAATCCAAGCTGTCCCCAGGATCAGGTATGAACGTCCGATTCAGGGATACATTTCTCCTACCACAACTACCAACTAATATTAAAGTAAGTTGCTTCATATATTGGAATTTATTAAAATATAATTTTTAGTTAGCCATAATGGACCTTGACATTTTCGTCTTGGTTTTGTAAATTTTTCTTTTAACAGCTTGGTATAGCCAACAATATCACCATTAATACTGGTGGGACTTTGCGCTACACAAATGTGAAATTCCGATCACATTAAGTCATTAGGAATATTATCACCGATTCAGCAAATCTTGGATTCCACTGTGCGGTTTTGCATGTTATATAGACAAAACACATTCTCCTCAACACCTCTGTCAAAAGCAGTCTGTGTTTGCAGGTTGTTAAATGCTTGCTTAAAGCATTTCTGACTTCACTCTAAGTGTAACTTCAACTTGTACCAGAAATTTAAACTCATTTCAGAGGGACAGAAATTCTAAAAAGTTAAGAAAGAGGTATGCCTTATACCGTTCTAGTGCAAGCTAGATATATGTGTAACTAAATGCAAATAGCACTTTATAGTACTAAAATGAAAAGCTAAAAATAATCGAAAATAGAATCAACTAATTTATTTCACAGTCCTAGTTTTCACTTTGTGTGTAACTGAACAATGGCATAATAAATGCATTCTTTAACTTAGGAATATTATGTCAGATCACACAGGGTTTGACTACAGCACTCAGAATTAAATCTCCAATGCATAACACTGTAATTCATGAAACTATTAAGGATCATCTGAGTCCATTTTAACCACATACCAGCGGTCTTGAAAAGCATGAAAAACGATGGGGGGACCAACCTTTCAAATATAAACGATAAAATCTGGTTAGCACTGTAAAAATAGCTACACGCAGTAAAATTAAAACTTGCAGTTCTGAAAGAAAGTGCTTTCTGCAAACCATCTGGAAATGACTTGAAAGTATAATTGCTATATTGCTGAAAGCACAGAAATATAAAACTTCTACTCTTCCTATTTTACCTGTTTTCCAGATAAAACACAAAGACGGAAATGAAACTAATCACAGATGTGAAAGGCTGATACCTCAAATACATTTGCATTATAAAATAGTATCATCCCCTGCTCTAGACCAGAGTCGCTTTTTAAAACAAGCCCAGTACTACAAATAGGCTCCCCCAACATATCCCAAGCTGCAGTACAAAGCGTTCAGCTACTAAGACCCCACACGAGATTTCTCAGTCATCTGCACTTGGATTTGCACTCGGTCACATTCGGGTGACCCCTCCTCCTAGCAGGATGCTCCCTTGCAGCCATCTACTACCTAAATAACTTAAGGTATTCAGTATTTCAAATTTTGCTAGTGCTCCACTTGTGATGCGCTTGTGAAGCACCCAGAAATACACAGAAAACACTCCAGCACTGAGAAAGGCACTTGAGTTTCACAGCCTTGTTCTTGGGCTCACAGCACCTAAAGTGATTGGAGCACTTGATCTCGTTCTAAGTGCTTTAATTTGGAAGAGATTCAAGCATCACCTGCTCCCAAGACACATTAAGCCGGTGTAAGCCTGTGCCGTAACGAAGCACAATCGGAAACAAACCACAAAAGGGTCGTCGCTGCAGATTAGAAACCCTTGGAAGTTTCAGGGAAGTTGAGGCCGAAGCACTGATACACGCGTTTATCGCTAAACGCCAAGCTGCAGGGCGCCGGCATCGCTACTGGAACCGGGGCACCAGCAGTGTAACAATAAGGTTACGAAGGCGACAGCAAGCGGGGCCGCAGGAGAAAGCCCCTTCGGCACTTTCCGCCGGCTGGAGGGCTCCCCCCGCTCCCCTCCGCC
>NW_009203233.1:43599-58359 GCF_000690835.1 Fulmarus glacialis | reverse complement strand
GAGGCCGGCGCCGGGCCCCTGCTCCGCCGGTGGTGGTGGGGCGCCCGGTCCCGTATCGGTGCTGTGGAGCCGGGGGGCAAAGCCGGCCCTGCGGAGGCGTTGGCTGTCCCTGCCTCGAGAAGAGTGCTAAAAAACCGCCCTTCTCACCACTGAGAGCTAGTCCAAAAGCGTTTGTGCTCATCAGCGTTACGTTACTTTTTGTTGTCATCATCTTCTGACAGAAACATACCTTTGTGTGTGTTTCTGCTGCCAGTAGGACCCAAAGTATCCAGCTTATGGCAAGAGTGCCATGGCCTCTGGTTTACCATGCAGTAATCTGCGCCCTGCGTGGATGCAGCTGTGTGGGTTATCCTGCTAAGGGGGTTGGATTATTGCCTTGGGAAAGCAGAGAGGTGACAATGTTATAGCTATTACGCAAGTTCAATGAATACAAAACTACTGTTATCAGAGACCGATTCTAAAAGTGAAAGTCTTGGTCTCTTCCCAAAGTTTGAGAGCGCCGAGACTGATCAGGAAGCTGAGGGACCAGCTCCATAGTTTTGCGGTGCCTGAATGGAGTTCTCTTCATTTAGTACTTTATAATGCCTTAAAGTAGGTATTTTGCATTAAAGTGGCCATTTAAAATGTAAGAATGAAGTTGCTTATTCTAATATAACTCAGCTGAGGCATCTGTCGTACACATGGAAGTAGTGATGCCAGTAAATCTCCTAATTATAATGGTAGAATGGTAAACCTGCTGAGTTTGATTGTAAGAATTTTCTGTATTGTGTAATCTGTAAGTTTTTTTCACATCAGGTCCATTGTCGTCCTTTATTTTTCTTATCCTGATTCACTCAGTAATCTATGTGGGTCATGTACTGCTTTTGCCTTTTTTTTTTATTTTTTTAAAAGTGGAGACAGTAATACTTAGCAATGTCCTGGGGATTTAATTGCTTATAGAGGAATTCAAGTTGAAAAGCACTATTATACACTTGTAAAAACAATGGTTAATTCCGTGCAAGCATCTGCATTTCACTTACATTAAAGTATTTAAAATTATTATTTTGGTTAAAAGTCTTTTTCCCAATAAAGGGTTCTTTTATCACTGAGAACCTTGAACTTGACTTAAAACCAAGACGAGGCTCTAAAGTCTTCACTTGTTTTAAAACATTAGATTTCATGTTAAACAAAAATTTGTTGTATACTAATTTTTATTGTTTCAAGCCAGAATAAGTATCTTTAGAAACTAATGTTTGTTTAGGAGAAAAATAAATACGTTTTTAAAGTCTTCTGGATAAATGTTGTATTTCTTTTTACTTTTAGAGTATGAAGCAGAACAGCCTCAATTTCCTGATGTTCCTGAAGCAAAACATGGATCTGTGAGTAAAGCTCAAGTAAAAAAATCTACATAAGGCTGGTTTTAAAAGATTTTAAATAACTAAATGGGAAAATTAGGTACCCGCAGAGTAGACTCATTCATAAAATGAAAATAAAACTACATTTTGCAAACAACTTTTGTGAATGAACAAATGTAATATTCCAAATCATTGCTTTTATTTAAAGCAACATGGGTAGCACTATCCTAAAATTAGATTACCAGCTGTGTTTAGTTTGTACATCTCGCTGTCTTTTTTTTCTCTGACTGCTTCGTTGGCAGGACCCTGAAGTATGCAAGGATCTCCTTTGGGGGGTGTTGCAAGCAGACTGAGCACTGAAATACGCAGGAGAGGCGAGCAAGTGCAGCAGAGTTATGCCCCAATTTCACATATGTGATAGGTCACTTAGATGTGGCCATTGAACTTAGTGGAACTAAACCTGATCAAAGTTGATTGATGTCTAATTTTGACCAAATAAATTCAGTCTAGGAAGACTTGTTTGGCAGACTTAAAAACTTAAGAATGACAAACTACTTTAAATCTTTGTCCCCGGCAGTTCTTGCAGCAGCAAAATTAATTCTTCTGGGCATCACATACAGAGTTAACTTTCATTTAAATCAGGCATTTTTGTAGATGTTTTATCTTATTATTCTGTATTTAGGTTACTTTGTTATTTTAAAACTATTTTAAGATGACACAGTTTAAATTGTATGATAGTTGGTCTGTTTAGACCTACTCTGTTTCCCCAAATGAAACTGCCTTCATTACAGGCTGTTATTAAATTTGAATAGTGAACTCTGCTTGGGGCATTAGTCTGGGCATAATATATTGATATATTTGAGCATCAAAATGAAATAATATACCTTTTTAGGTTGATGCATTTTCTTTAATTTCCAAAAGGATCATTTTTTGAATCTTGCATATATTAAAAAGGAGTCTCTCTGCAGTCATTGACATGCATTATAAGAGTATTGTAAGTGTAGTGGCCTGATCCCACCACCTGCTTTTCAGTAGCGCATAAATCCAACTGAATTTTAAAGAAAAACTGTTCAGATGACATAGTTTTCATAACATATTTTCATAGAAAACTGTAATGGTGGTGCATTCTTGGGGATAATAGGAGGTATCTGCCTTTTTGTAACAGGTGTAGCTCAGTGTCTGTTAGGAGTATTCTGCTGGCCGACTGTAACAGTTCCTGCACTCGTAAAAACTCTACATAAAATTGTGGACTTTTTTTTCATGGTATCCATAATTGTTTCTGTATGGGGAAACTTAAGATTTGGATTTGCATCTGCTCCGAATTTGTCTGTCTGTGCTTTGTTTAGAAGGAAAGTTTGTTTTCTTTAAAAGGTGAGTGTCAGGACTTCCGAACAATACAGAAACACATATATAAGCTTCTGAGTGGAAAAATACTATTCAAAAATGTTGCCAATTTTTATTTTCAAAGAATTACTATTTCTTACAATGGCTAAAGTATTTTTTAAATTGTGTTATCTCACCATATTCTCTTAAAAACAATCATACGCCTTCTGTTAGGGTTGGATTTTTTTATTGTGCTGGAAACTGTAGAATTTTTAAAAGTGTAATTCTTTCTTTTAAAGTACTCAGAAAATATGGAAATAATTTAATATTTGAATTAGAAAGTATAATTCTGTATTTTTTTAACTGACCTTATAATTTTTCCTGTTGAATTGGCTTCTATTTTTTTACAGTCTGATTGGGGTATTTATATAGGTTACATTTATCTTAAACAGGTGTCTTTGGAAGCAGGAATATTGCAGCCATTACATATGGAACAATTTTATTCAGCCCCTGCAGCTGATACTGTTGTCCAGCAGTTGCTTCCCATACCTGAGGCAGCCCCCTTTCCAGAACCGCCTGATCCAAAAACATGTGAGTAGGAGTATATTATCTTGAACCCTGCTGTGATTATTTTTCTTGCATTTGGCAAGGGTTTGTCATTTGTTGAATTTAAAGTGTTAACAGCTACAAGACCTTTTCTTAAGTGGAATTTGCATGATTAGTCCCCTGGTCTGTAAACAGGGAGCCAGCTTGGCCAGTTGGTCAATGGAAGAAAGCTCAAATGGTGTGTTACAAATCAGCAGCATTGTCTAGCTGTTAAGGCAGTTCTGTTCTCTTCTGAATAAGTGACTTTTTATTTAGCTACTTAAATCAGAGAAAGGCAAACATTTCTTCCTCTAATTTAATAATGCAAAACTAGGATCAATAGACTAAATAGACAATTGAGTTTGAAAACTGCTTTCAAAATATTATCTTTGCCCGTCTGATTACAAATGAGAATGGAAACAGCTCTGAAGTTTTGTTCTTCCATTTTTATCAATTTCTGTACTTTATAAAATTTACCAAGTAGCGATATATTTTTATTATGCATTTCAGCCGTCCATTTTGTCTTTTCTTCTCTTCCATTCATTCTTGCTCATTAGGAATTCCTGTTGCTAGTCAGAGGCAGTGTTACCCTGGGTTTTTATATGTGTAGTGTCCTTCCAATTATGAACATTTTCTGGCAGTATAGGAACTAATTAAAGGTACAAAGTAGAGAATAAATTCAGTGTTTCAGCTGTGTTGCCAGAAGAGAACACTTCTATGACTTAATCTTTACTGACCACACCAAAACCTGAATACTTACTGAATGGCAGGCAATGTAGCTTTAAATCACGGACAGCACTTCAGCCGATAAGCCACCCCTGCTTGTCTAGGATCCTAACAAGTTTTGTTTTGTTCACCTTTCTGAGGGAAGTGTTCTTACGGCTTCATAGAGGGGCATGCTCCCTGTTCCCTCCGGCCCAGTGAACTTGAGTTCCTCCATGTGCAGTGTCTTCATGAGAAGTGGTAGAAGGCTCCTCCACTTAACCCAGTTTGTAAGTTGATGGTGAAAGGTCCCGTTAGGGAAGATGGAGATGTGGGGAAAAGCTGAGAAGGAAACAGAGCTTGAGTCTATCAGTTGAGGAAGCATGTAGTTGTTAGGCTATATGTAGAGCATGAGCAATAGCATAGCTGTCTTTTGGTGATGCTGACTGCAGCTGCTTTCTTCTGCATGGAACTCGGGGATGCCAATGTGTGTGAGCACTTGGGAAGTATGGTAAGTAGACCTCATGTAAGGGCAGTGCAGTCAAACATAAGAGAGAGATGCCAACCCAGACTGCCCTCAAGGTGGAAAAATTTGGTATGTGGAGTAATGTTCAAAGTTCTGAAGGATCTGGCAAGTAGGAAGTAATTATGAGAAAGAAATCACAGCCCCACTGAAATATAACCTTTGTTTTTTCCTCTGTCTAGAAATTCAGTTTTATGATCAACTTTGTTACAGCAGATTGTAAAGCGTGTGAGTATAGATACCAAAAGTGGTCTAGCTGTAACAGCACTGAGTTCAGCATAGGCTAATTTACTTTTCTTTCTGTCAGGGTAAATTAGTCTACATTGCTTTTCATTTCCGTGGCTAAACTGCTTCTACTGTTGGAGTTTACTCGTTTAAAACTAAGCCTTACATCTCTGAGGTACACTGTAGTTTGCAGTGTTGATGCACCTTTAGTTTGAAATTTACTCACGTTTATGTTGTCTTGGCTGAAGAGAAGTGAAGACAGATCTGTGGCTGAATCTGAACTGAATGAATCTGTTTAGTTCAAGCTGTGATGGTATTGATAAAATGACTGATACTTAGTTTATGATATCTAATATTTGTCTTTTTGTGAAATCTAAGTGCTTACCTGTAAGTGAAGGCTGTACTGTTTTGCTCAGGTTCTCCTCGAGAATACTTAGAGTATTACATATTTCCAGTACTCTTACCCGGGATGGCTGAGCTTCTGCATCGAGCAAAGGAGGAAAAGTGTTTTGAGGTTAGTTTATAGTTCAAATCATTGGCAGGAAGTTACAGCCTTTTATTTCACAGGCAGTATTTCTTTATTTGGTCTTTTGCAAGAAAACCAACCACAATAATATGAAATCACATATCATGAGTTGTTTTGGATCTGGTCTTGAATGTTGTTCTCTCCAGTAATTCAGAACAGATTGCATACTACACACACTTGATCATTATGACGATCTCTAACTCACAACAAATCCTCCTTAAATATCCAGTTGTATCTAGCCTAAATAGTATTGTGTTTTAGAGAAACAGGCTTTCTATCAGATTAATATGCATCACTCATTTGAGGGTAATGTAAAGAACTTGAATTTTACTTCATTACTCAATTATTTTTACTGGTCTGGAATCCTAATAGAGATACATTTTGGATTTTAATTTTTTAACATTCTGTGTAAATTCCATTTAATTGGAAAGCAGGGTATTCAGCATTAATGAGCTTATAAAAATTGTACATTTTAAAAATCATTGTTTGCTACATATATTTTTATAAATTTGTTTTCGGTGCATGTGTGTGTAAACATATCTAGAGAGGCATTCCTCATTGTATATAGGGAATGCTTAAAAAAGCATTAGAACTGGTGCAAAATAAAGCTCATTCTGTCACCATAGCCTAACTCACAGACCCCCAGCTATAGATTAGGTACTGGGAGTTGTGGGGTCTTCCATCATCTCTGCTATTTTCTCCAACCACGAACTAATTTTTTTTTCTATGTCTTTCCTGCTCTTCTGACTGTCATCCACACTTCCCAGTGTAAAATGTCTCTGTATTTTTATGCCTGCAGCTGAGCCTCCTCTTGCAGCTTCATAATATAAAGAGCAATTAATATAAATGACAATGAAAATATCTCCCTTTTTCTACATGATACACATCTGAGGAATACAGTCTGTGCTCTTGGGGTTATAGATTAAAAAGATAGCGAAGTGAGGAGGACTTTGTGTTACTTGTGGGTTACTAATCATCTTAGTACCTCCTCTACCTCCTCTCCAACTACTGACATTGACTTCCTGTTATAGGTGCGTGTATATACGATAACAGACATTGTAGACCAATTTGTAAAAATTACACGTGTGCTATTTGCCACTGACCTATACGCGCCTGGCACAGCCAAAAATACACAAAGCTTACCAAGCTTGAATGGACACCCCAAACTTGCATTTCAAATCCAAGTCTGTACATTTAATAACAGTAAGTTATTTCAATTTTTGGTCAGTCTTCACAAGATTTGTGTGTGTCTATAAACTGATTGATTTATAGATGTGTGTATATGTATTTATAATCTGTGACTAATACAGGTGAAATAGGAAAATGGTTCATTTACATGTCGTTATGGCATGACATCTCTATACATCATTCCTGCCATCACATTTACATTACCTAGCCAAGAACAGATTGAACATATATATTATTCATCACACTTTTAATGAAATCTGTATCGATTCTTTTTTTTTTTTTTTTAAAGGAAGCGCATATCCTTTAACAGGAAAAAGGCATGTCTTACAGTTGGCTTAAAATACAGTCCTTGATAGATATTACATATTTCTGAAGGCAATAAAACAGCACTTAATACAAAAATATGAGAATTCTTAGAAATATTGCAGTTTTAAACTCAGGACAAATCTAAGGTTACTTTCTCTATTTTTAATCTGAGAAATTTTGCAGAGCTTCAGTGATATATAGATTAGAAAGTATCTGTTCTGAAAATGGATTTTGTGTGGGTCTGTCTGTTGCTTTATAGTAAACTAATAAAACCAATTATTTTCTAATGTATAGAAACTTCATAAAAATGAGCACATCTTACCAAAAAGACACTAAGTGATTTTTGTTGTTATATGGAGAGGTGTCCTGCTATTGGGGAACCAAGTTTAGGAAAGCAAGCTTGTGTCAGATGATCATTTTCCACTGTGACATCATTTCTTCCTCCTTTTGAACAATAACTAGTAAAACAATAGCTCTTTATGCTTGCCATATAAATGAATATTTGTGTTCTTTTCCATTACTGTCCAGGTGCTTGTACTTGGACATTCTGTTTCCTTATCTGACTTAAATACATAATTTCTAATTATACTTTTGTTTCATAAGAAATGTGGTGTTCCATATGGATTTGGAGGAAAAAAACATGGTATAATTTGTATTAAAATGGTTAGTGCAATAACTGGAGCTGATTTTTAGGATCAAAAACAGAGCACTTAGAAACCCAGAGAAAGTTAGGGACAGGGAGAAAGGATCTTGTGATAAACACACCAGAAGATAGCTTCAAAAAATAGGAGAACAAAGAGTAGAAAGATTCATGGAATTCATGAGAGAACAGGAGAGGAACATGATTAATTGTGATTAAGCTAACTGAAATCATGAAGGATGAGAACAGAATACTGGGTTTGAATTTTGGCTAGACATGAGTCATTAAACCCTGTAAAGGGCAGCTGTATAGAATAAACCAGTGGAAGATAAATGGAAGAAGCACTGGAAGAAAGGGAGGAATAATCAAACTGACTGCAGTCAACATTGAATGAGCCTGGGAGAAGAGAGAGGGAACTGTGATGGAAAATAAACAGAGGGTTTTTGATGAGAGGGACTAAAGATTTTCATGTTTTGAAGGGGAATGAAGATGAATGAGTAGAGAATGAAAAATTAAGTAGGAGAGTTGTTTAGCAATTGAAATGTTGGTAAAGAAAATCAGATTATGGGCCCAACAGAGGAATTCAAGGAAGAGATCAGAAAAGATGCATCCATGTCTGGAGAGGAAGAATTGTAGAATCAGATGGGAAAGTCAGGAAAGGGAGACGGTTATGCTGAAAGTAGTCATTTGTCTAGGAAAGAAATCTGCAAGATCTTATTTGGAAGGTAATATAGAAACATAACAACTTAAACATTTCATTTAAAATAGGCTCTCTTGCATTATGTAGTGCATATGAAAAATCTGAAAAGCAAAAACCTAGAAAAGCCACCAGCTGCTAGATATATTTGCAGACTTCAAACTGACATAAATATGAGAACAGTCTGCAGAAGCTTCATTTTTAAATTAGAGATGAAAGAAACCTATTAGGTTGCCCAGTGTATTCCCTTGCTGAATTTTTTTTCCCTAACGTAAGTTCTCCTGTGCTTTATCCTATCTGCTGTTGAATGTCTCCAGGGGAAAGACTATTTTCTTAAATCTTTTCTCTCATGAGAACTGACTAATGCATTTTTCAGCATTAAAACTGAACAATGTTTAAATGTTTTTATTAGCATAACTCTTTCTGGTTAGCGATCACAGAAAGAGGATACTGTATCAGACTCTGTAATGGAATATATTATATGTAAAAGTATGATAGATCAGGGAAAGTGAATGGAAGAAGGTTTCCTAATGGCTTTGCCATGTCCTGATCACCAGTATTTTTGCATGATTATTACCAAGCACATCATATTTAAACTGAAAAATGGAAAATTAATTCTGAATTCATAGTTTATAAACACATCTGCAGGTTAACAATGCACATTGTGCAGATATTTCCTGTGTTCCTGATTCATGTAGCATAGGAGGAATGTGTCAAAGGCAGGTCAATTTATGTCATTTTTTCCCTTCTATAAATGTTGACTGCTGTGCAACTAATGATTTAATTCAGTAGCAAAGCAAACTGTTTCCTGGCAAAAAAAATAACAAAATAAAAAAGTATTCAGCTTGACCGAATTCCTCCCTGCTAAGTTTACTGGATCTAACAAGGATAAAGCAAGATGAATGTGATTCTTTTGGTGATGACTGTTTCGACAACACTGTTCTGATCATTTTTTCCCATTGCAAAGGAAAAGCAATTTACTTAAAACAGATTAAATTACAACTGCTAGATTAAATTGAATTTTGTTGTCAAAGTATAGAATTTATTCTCTGAAACTATTCACTAAGTAATGGGACTCAGTCTCATATTGTGATTGAGAATAGCTGTACAAAGACAATCAGACTCTGCTATTTGTTTTTACATTCTGTTCAAGTCAAAATTTGTCCATTTAACATCTAAAATGACCTGTAGAAAGCTCTCCAGTGAAGGTGCTGGTCTCTTAAAGCTTCAGTGTTTAGCTTGTTGGAACGGTATCTGGTATTAGCACGACAAGTGTGAAAATTCCTTAAGGAGATGTGTTTCTTCACAGCCAAGCATTCTAATGGAGCACTACATGAACACCAAAGCTTTTGTTGTCATGAAACAGATCATAAAGGCACATGAGGTTCAGGACTGATAATTGTTTTGCAATGTTCTCTTTTTCTGTTCCTCTGTTTTTTGTTTTTTTTAAAGAAGTTCTCTTTCTTTTCTGTGGGAGTCAGACTGTATGTCTACTAAGGATAAGATTCACTTAGAAAAGTAAAAGCTTTCCTGGGTATCATCTAGGAATGCCATGCAGTCTAGCTCTAAACTTCACATTTGTCATCCCCTAGCGACATGACTACCCTGTATTCTTCACTGTGCAGTCAGCACCTCACATAATGTTCCTCTTCCACTTCACCTGTGCCTGAAGTAATACACTGACCCCCAAATTATACCATGTGCTAATACCCCAAAGTGGAAGAATTATGCCATGTAAAGCACTTTTTTTCTGCCTCTCTGTTCACATCCCCCAGTCCTTTTTGCATCATATTCTTGTAGCACAGGGAGAAACACAGATGATGAGGATAATGCATAGAATAAAGTCATTAATCATGCATTAAATTTCCAATTACATATGTATTGTATTTTTCTTATCAAGTGGTAGTAGTACCTTCATTTCTTACATTTTAATCAAGACTCGACCCTCTTCCATGACATTTAGCAGTTTCACAAATGTGTTTGACCAGTGTGAATTGTTTTCCTAAAAAGTAATAATTGCAGTTGAGTCTCCCATTTGACAGGGTAAGTATTACCTTCCGGGTGGGAGCTAGGCTTTCTCTTAGCTAAATGGCTGTTATTTTGATAAAGCACTCAGTGTCTCTGTTCTGCAGGGGCTTAATGTCTTTTAGTGTTCACTCTTTGGCTGTGTACATCCATAATACATCCCATGTAAGAGGGCTTCAGAAGATACTAGTCAAGCTGTTCTGTTATTCTGTCCAGAAGTCTACGTTACATTCTCCACATCATGGTTACTCTGGTTTGTGATAAGCAGAATGAGCACCTGTACTCATTTATACATTCAATCTGTAAAGATGGAATGTGGAGAGGATATCTCTAAGAAAAGGAAGGCCCTAATCAATTCTGTATTGATCAAAATTCATGCTTCAAATTTTGAACTCAGAATGTATTTTACAGCATGCAGTGCTGTCCATCTAAACAGGTACTGGCTGCATGAGTCACTAAGGATAAGCCGCTACAAAGCATTTTGCAAAATTCTCTTTGGTGGTGAAGAAGTCTTAGAACTGGAAGCAAAGGGCACAAATGTTTTGCTCCGAAACTCCAGGTTTTGAACTTTTTACCTGATTCTCCGTAATGTCCATGGTATCTGTGGTTGTGGATATACATATGCCTTGTTTCTGCCTTCCTTTCTGGACTACACAACAAACGATTTTGTCTGAACAGCCATACAATACTTGCTGTGTGTGTGTCTCAAGTATTCACAATGCCTTTAAGCTGGTTCCATGCAGGAGGAAACAATATTCCATTAATGTTCCTTCTGTGCTTTGGAAGCAATGAAGTATTTTAAGTATGATAAAGAACTTTGAACAAAATGGCAAGTAATTTACAACATATTTTCATGTGTGAGTTCTGTTAATTTCTTTGCAATGAGATTGCCACTTAGAAAGAACACCATCCTGAGATACTTGTTTTAGCTATACTGCAGCAAATATCCAGATAGTGTATGTAGAATTTTCTCACTCATTTTTTGACTTGACTTGAAAGCATTCCACAAAATTTCTAAAATTTTGGCTGAGCCACTGACTGTTGGCAGTAGCAATATTAAAGTAGACAGAGTAATGTACTGTATATTTTATTTAATAAAAGCAGTCAATTTAGCTTCTGTTTCTCTCCAGTAATAAAAACATGTGACCAATCCAAAGATAATAAATAATTTGAAACTATCTTCTATCTTTAGAGAAAAAGGACCAAATTTATTGCCTGTGATTTCCTAACTGAGTGGTTATACAAGTAAGTTAATCGTGGCTTTTACTATTAATTATGCTCAATAATTCAAAAGCATTAATTTGCAAATAGAATAGCTACAATTTAAATTAATGAGTTGTTTTCTTTTTTTTTTTTTTTTTTTTGTTATCAGCAAGAACCCAAAGAGGAAAGATGAGTCATTCACAGAATTCTTTTCCATTCCTTTTGTTAACGACTGGCTAAAGGACCAGTAAGTTATTGCAGTACTCAGAGTAACCTTTTCTCTTTTACTCTTTTTTCCTTGCTATTCCAAAAAAGTAATAGAGCTTCGATGCGTTACAATTGTGCCCTCTAAATGCCCTTTACTGCGTGCAACAAAGAACTATGTGATGCTTTCTAACTTGGTAGTGTATTAGTTACAAAGTATTTTGTACCAGAATTGTTCACAGTGAAATTAGTTTAGAATTCTTAAGCATTTTAATTTTAGACTGCAGGGCATTCGAATAGTCTCATAGTATTATGAATATCTTTGTACTAAGGAGCAAAGCAGTGTTTTCAATGCTGCTTCCTACAGTGGAAATCTTTGAGGATATACAGCCTAGCAATTCTTCCTCTAACTATAAGCAGCTGTTTTAAAAATACCTGTAATAATCCTTGGCGTCAGGATGCATTTCTGCAGACATTTATGACTTTGCATCTGAGAAATGAACACTTGTTTTGGCAGCCTCAATCGTATATTCCTCATTATTCCTGTAGAACCAAGCTACACAGAAGTTTCGAAAGAAATGTTACTGTCCTTGAGACTGCATTTTGTTTTAAAATGTAGCTGTTGTATGAGAAAATAAGAAAAGTAAAGTAATAGTCCACCATGAGAGAATAAGAAAATTACAGAGGTCAGATTTTAAAGAAAATTTTCAATTTAAAAACTTAATTGGAGGCTAGGTTGGTGGCCGGTGAAAACGGAAAGATTAATGTCTTTGTAGATATGTTTACTTCATTACACTACATAAGTGGAAATTGAGCTTTCTTGAACTCTTGTCGTGTGAAACTTAAAACCTTGAGTCACTGATCCAGCAAGAGGAAAATTCCTTGACATTCACAGGTCTTTGGAGAAAAGCTGGTGATTGTGGCATGAACAGTTAATTTTGACTATCTTAAAGGTAGTTGTGGTCAAAGTTGTGTAGGAAGTTTCTGCGGTAAGAGATGGACATCTTTGGAGAGTGACCCGTTTCATCTCAACTCTGATACCTTCAGGTACCTGCTACTGCATCATACTGCCCAGCCGCTGTTGTTCAAACCTACCACTGGTGGGACACTTCTAACAGTTTCATTCTGTAGATCATTAGGTCTGGTCAACAAGATTCCCATTTAAGGCAGTGAATTTTGTAGTTTGGAAACTGATTATGAACTGCAGTGAGGTTGTCATACTCATTTCTTAAGCATACTGAAGAGCCATCGGTTAGTAAGGCAGTTTTGATACCACTGAATTGCGAGGATGGATATTTGTACCTAAGATAAGTATCTAAGATCACAGTTTTACAAATGTTTCTCTTGGAAGTAAAGCTGACCTAAATGGTTCCCTGCTCTCTCCAGTTCTTCACCCCAACGTGCTTGTAGGCAGCCTAATATCACCCTGTCTGTTTGGTAGGATGCTTGGTTATTCTGATCAGGAACCCCCTCTGAGTTAGAAATCTCTCTGCCAAAACGTGTGAGGAGGGTTTGTATAGCTATTTAAAATATAGATAATTTCTCCAATCTGGTTCACCTGGGGGCCTGACAAACCTTTGTATTAGCACAAACGAAGGATTAAAATGAAGGGCTCAGGGCAAGGTGAAGAGAACAAATGAGCTGGTAAGATATAGAGGTGGTGGCAGGAACTGCTTAAGTCAGCTTTGCCAACAAGAAAAATACACTGTGGAATCACAGCCTGAATGACTCATAGCTTCTGTTAGTACTTCTGCTCCTAAATAACGTACTGACAGCTCCACAAGGACACTGAAGTATCAAAGTCCGATTTAAATTGATACACACTTGATCTTAAATCCTATAAACAAGTAGATCTTTAAAAATAATTATTATTGCAATTATTATTAAAAAACAACTTTTTGTGAGCTTATCTTAAAATTACAGATTTCTTAACAAATATGGCTTATGAAGTAAGCATTATTAGAGCAAAGTGAAAGATTGCAATATTAAATAAGAATAAAAATGAGAGAATTTATTATTATGTCCTTCTGGATATGTCATAAATAGTTTATTATTATATCCTTTCAGATATCACATTTAAAATGTAATTGATTCTATGCTTTTTATTGTCATTTCTGTTTTTATTTGTAAAGGAGTTTTCATTTTTTAACAGGATTTATGAATATGTAAGAGACAATATGCTAAAAAGTGCTGGTCAAATTTTGATGGGAAATATCCTTATCCCAACTGTTTAGATGGTATAATAAAGAAAAAGAAGTAAAAAGAGTTGCTGCAAATTTAAGGGATAAACTCTTGTGTTGCTTTTTCAGTTACCTGTCTAAATTTGGAAAGCATTCTGAAAGGTCTGTTAAATAGGAATACGTTTCTATACTGTGTTAAAATAGGGTTTATCAGCACAAAGCAGTTTTCATGCTTAAAAAAGAAAACCAACCAAAAAAAAAACCAGAGGGATAAATTTTTGTTCTATCAGAGATCCGGCTTTTTTTAATATATTCCATACCCGAGTATGACTTTTTTGGCTCTCCTCCAGTGCCTCCAGCTTTTTCTTTGAAGCTCAATTTTTTTTAAGAATAGTCAAAGCCACAGTCTTATGAGCCTCACTCTCTGTAAGATGTGTTGCTAAATGAGATCTTGCAGCCTACTTTTCCTTTGTAAGGAGACCCAAATGCTGCATTGATTTCCAGAATTTTAAATGCAAACATTGTACCTTCAAAAGCTGGTTGCTGTAGGTGAAGGAGCTTGTAAAATTTGAATTTGTTTCCAGCTTTAGTATTTATAGTAATTGCTATGATATCAGTAAATGAAAGCCTCAGCATAGTTACCTTGTCTTCCACTGGGTTCTGTATATTACCAGTAGCACTAACAAAGTATTATATCCCTTGGGAATCCTTGAATCCCGAAGCAGATTTCAATAGCAATAGAAGGAGCAGCCTCAAGACTGACTGGTATCTACATTTCACGTCCAGGAGAACACAAAACATTTCTGCTGTCTAAAGGAAGCTGTACCTTTCAGAGGACAGGAAACTGGAGTTTTAACAAGAAACTAACAAAACTTTTTGGAAACTTTCTGAGATACTTACTGATGTCCCTATTCCTACATTCAAGACTGCTGATATAGCCAAGTAAAGTAAATAGAATTAGAGCTTTGAATGTTTTGTGCTCCTATAAATATGCTAATGAGCAACACAGTTGCCTTTTGTCAGCATTTTCCAGTGGCGTTTCTGGTTGAATAGCAGTGAAGCTCCATCGCAAGTAACCAAGCTCTATGTACTGAATCCG
>NW_009203233.1:0-43587 GCF_000690835.1 Fulmarus glacialis | reverse complement strand
AGTGTGATCTGTGTTTATACCCTGATCCCCCTTAAATTTTACTTTTCTGGCATAGATAGTCTGAGTCTTTATTCTGAGTAGCATGGAAGTATCATTACCCGACGTTCTTTAGCACATTAATGAAAGAAATATGAAGAAAACAATAAAAAATAGTTCCACTGTTCTGAAAAATACTGATATCATAAAAGTCTACTGTCACATGAATTTAATAATATGACAGTATTATTCAAGTTCACCTTCAACCCTTACATTCAGTGAAGGAGAATGGTATATGGATCTAGGTTAGCAATAAGCCTAAGTATTTTCCTGGCTGTTGAAGATCAGTCTTTGTATGTATATTTTACGGAGGTTACAGGAACTGAAGGTGTATTGTATAAATAAACATTCATTCACAGGAATTTATTTATCTGCATTTTCTCATTTTCTATATAGAGGTCTTTACTTGATACTCAGTTCAGAAGGACGCATTTCCTGGTTTAATCTATCTGTGTGTACCAAAACAAATGTGCAGATACAGAGAAAATAAATTTATCATGGCTTTAATGAAGTGGACAGCTAAGATAAATATATGTATGTCTATAGATGATTACTAAATGTGAAGTAGTGGCTTTTTGCTAAATATCTGTGTGTGTATATATATACACACATTGATTTTTTTTTTTTTTTCTCCCTCCCCACCAATATTTTAATTAGGTGAAGTCTGCTGGTCTCAGCTGCCTTTACAGTTGACTTCATTGTCAGTTCTCAGATGGCCAGTAGGGGTAATTTTGCACGGGTGACTGATTTCTTTCTTTCCATAATGTGCCCAGTTTCTACAGGCTTTGCTTTCTGCACACTGCTATATTTCACTGGTGTGTCTCTAAACCAGCCATGTTCAGAGTATATTTAATTTGCATTATGTTTTTTCCTTTCATTTTCTTTAATAATTTGAGCTTTAAATTTGGGGGTGGGGGTGTATGATGGGCAGCACATTTAATTGTAATAACAGAAAAGTCCAACAAATACATCTATATGGATGTTATTCTATGTGGATCCAAGTAAAGAAATTCCTGTGTGGATCCAATAACAAATTCCAGTAATGTGGCAGAATTCAAGTTAAATTTTGACTTAAAGAACTACAACTGTGTGTTGGAAAATTGTGCGAAGTTTATGTATATAGTATTTATATTGTGTAATGGTGTTTTATGAGGTTGAGGTTTTACGGCTACAGATCCTGATGCAGTGTTGAAACTTGCCTTAATTATGTAAAGATTGTCAAAATGGCAATGAGAAAACTGAAAACGTATTAGTGGTTTGTGGCATCTTCCTAATGTTGCTGTTAGAGCACTAATTGGAGATTATTTTTGCTGCTGTTAGTGTTTCATGTTTACGGGATACAAGGTCTGATCTAAAGTACACAGACATAGATGGAAATTTCCCCGTTGACATGGGTGGACTTTGGAATGGGTCCATGTCTGGTTTCCTTCAGTCCAGGACCACAAACACACTTAAAGAATACATAAATATTGGTCCTACAAAAGAGAAAACTGAGGGAACACATTGTGACCTGCAAAATATGTAGCAAGTATGCAAGCACAGGAGGAGGACTGAGTTTTATCATTAAAATGGGTAAGTGCTCCCCAAGAGGAGAGCATATTAAGAGGCAAGAAAGCCACTATAATTTTCAGACAGAACTTAAGACCAAAGATTCTTGCTCTGTTACTATTTTGGCATGTTCTCGCTACTAAGATTTCTGGCTGTTCTTTCTCTAATTCCTCTCACATTCTTGTTACCATTCACCTGTTCTGCCTCATTCTCCTGTCCGTTACATAACTGCCGCCCCACTTCCCAACTTTCTCATGTTGGTTCCACACTATCTTTTCTTTTTACCACATCTTTTCTTCATTATAAATTGGTAAATAAGTATATAAATATATACTTATTTAACAGTTGTATACATATTATCACTTTGACCACTTTAATAATAATTCTGAGTGTATTTTATAGTTTTATTATACTGTAATATTTTGCATCTTTTTTGTTCTTGTTTTGTTAGAATTGTGGCTGAGATAGAAATGAAACAGGAGACTTAAAAGTGAAATGTTTTGTTTGTTCACAACCTATAGCCTTTATATTTGAGGATATTCAGAAGACAAAAGACCAGTGAAGCAGTGGAAGATACAGAGAAGGGGGGGGGCAAAAGGGGTCAAAATAGATATTTTTTTTTTTATCCTTCATTTAGCTATTCACAGTATCAAGGAGCTTTTATTTGGAGAAGATAGAAGATAGTGATAGAGAAGAAGAGTTCAGACAGTTAGCAGGAGTCACACTTCAAAATGTCTGCTTGTTTGCACTTCCTTTCTTCAGAAGATTAAATTTGGTTATTCCCACATTCACAATCCTTCAAAATGTACCCTCCGTATAATGCACAAAAATGTTTTGTTATATATTTGTAAGGATTTTTTTCTCCAAATACTTTTTTCTTATTTTAGTGCATTTAGATTACTGCAAAAGAAAGCCAGTAGTTAATAATTTCTTTCTGACTGTTGAATAGTTGTATTAATACTAACGATGTTACAAAGAAAGGTCTCAGTTCACACACAGTTTGTCCTGTGAAAATGTTCCGAGGTATTTTTGTCAAGTGTCTGTGGGAACCTGTGAGGCTCATACAGTGATAGTGTAATATGTGATTAATAGATCTAATTTAAATAGATCTTTTAAATATCAGGTTTTAAATACCAGGTCAGATAAATCAGTACTTCAGTGTCTGATTGTTTATGATCAATCTTTTTCCTGCTTTTTGGGTAAATGATCTTAATAGTATCTATAATCAGAGATTTTTGAGACATTTATTTTGAATCAAAACAATACTTTTTCATTGTTGCACACTTTTGCAACTCTGGATAGGCATGTAGGAAGAACAACTTTATATGCTGTAATATTTCTAGATTCTCTGAGTAGGAATAAAAAATACTGAAAATATAAAAGAAAACTACTTTGAAAAATTTCCAAAACAATTTTTTTCGTTGTTCAGACCAGCATATGAATTTTTGGAGGACTTTCCAAAACAAAGACTTTGTCTCAGAGTCCTTTTTTTAAGAGTTACGCCGATCACCATGGTCATTTACTTGCATGTCTTACATTTATTCCTATTCTTTGGTCTGTTCTTTTGTCTTTTAGATTATGAATTTCACAGTGACTCTGTCATTGCCTGTGTTCATACATGATATAAATATTCAAAAACAATAACCATCACAGTCCGATTAAAGATGATGTGGTTGTGGCTGTTTAATATGGCAGTGGCTGTCATATTGAAACATACAGGCCTCCAGAAGGCCTGGTTCTTGTTGTTAGGGTTGCTTCAATATTTCTAGAGACAGCTTTCTAAAACCACAGAGAAACCCTGGTCATTCATTGACTGCACCTGGATATTCCACTGTCACCTGCACACCATCTGCCCCAGATAATGGAGGGCCTTTTTTCCTCCCTTCTTGAGAGTTCATTGAGAAACCCAGCTTCTGGCCATGAGGAAATCAGATACACATCTTCAGTAAGTTCCTTTTTCAATACCTCATACGTTTATTTAATGCAAGTCTGCTTTATATCTTCTGGGTGCCAAATTCCACCTGCATAATGTAATATAATTAGTATCTCACATAATCAGGATCTGTACAAGTTTGCTCAGAAAGCAAGAAACGTGTTTCTGGAATTTAACTTTCCTCTGGTCAGTGTCTGCTTTATTCAGATTTAGTAAAATACAATACTTAAGAAAAATCATTTTACTGATGCTCTTTTATAGGTTGCAACTTATGTTAAACAATATATCTGATATATATATATCAAAATAGATATCAATATGTTTAATGTGTGGGCTTTTAAAATTGTGCATAATCAAAGATTAAATAGCAGAATATAGTTAGTGTACATTTTACTGTCAGTTTTAATCTTCTTGGAGGCATACAGCTGTCTTCTGCCACAAATGATGTATTCCCTCTTTTCCTAGTTCACTGCTGAGGGGTGATTGCCTCTGCTCAGATTCTATTTTTATTTGACCCGAAGCCAATTGCGTATATTCTCTTAGACAAAACTGGACCAGGCGTGACTTCTGTTCTTTATAGCTGGCCTGCTGAAATGATTGATATTTGCCAGTGACTGTCATACTGAAAATTAAGTCCCGTTTCTTGCTTGATTTTATATTGGTTTCTCAAAATTAGTGTTGGATTATAAACTAGACATTTTTATAATTTGAAAATGAAAGCAAATTAATGCTAGAGTCAGCCTTGCAGGCTAGGAGGAATCTCAGTTTGTTCTTTAGAGATGTACTCATTCTTAGAGAAAGTTCAATGTCTTTGATATAATTGCTGTAAAATATGTAGGTCTTTCTGTGATTTTCCCACTCTAAGTTTTGGTTTTCAAGAAGATAAAAAATAGAACAGAAGATGAAAGCCTGTCAGCCAAACCAGCACAGTCCAACTTCATATTTTTAAATCTGATTATAAGAAGCAGTTAGCTCAGGAAGCCTTGCTTGTCCAGGACTTATGATTTCCCTTGAGCAGTAGAAATGCTAATTAATATTCACAGAGCTAAAACTGTTTAGCTTAATGGAGAGACTTCTTTTTATTTTTGTCTTATTTCTAGTCTTCCAAACAGACCAAGGTTTTCTTTCACATTAAAATAAATGTAGGCCAAAACCCAGCTGACATGATGACGAGACCAATTTAGCTGAGTACACAGACTCAAACGGTGTAGTCAGTATAGCATTAGATAATAGTTAAGATCGTGCTCTAAGTTCAAATGCTCCTTCAGTGAAGACAAGCCCTAAGAGAAAGACACCAGAGAGCATAGGAAGCTTACTAGGGCAGAGACTAATATAAATGAAATTAAGTGAAAGGAAAATGTAAGTTGTCAAGCCTGCTAGCTTGAGCTGTAATATACTGTAAAATAAATTTCCAAAAAAAATCTTAGAAGTAATGTTTTAGCCAGAAAATGTAAGACTGCATAAATAGCTTGTTAATTGATGGTCTTTGTAGTATATGTGTCTTTATAGTACAAATACTGTAAATAATGTTCCTGCATGCATTGCATGTGTCAGTAGTTTTGGTAAAATAGACAGTTTACAACTGGTATAGACAAAAACATATTTGGTAGTTAAATCCAAATTCATAATGCTGTGGTCTTCCAAGTCAAAGCTGTGTTCAATCTGTGTCCCATGCAGGGAGAGTGGCTCTTAGCAGCCATTCTAACACTGTGCCAAGTCTACTGTTTATAACAGGTATTTTCATGAGTTGCAATATTATTGCCCTATAGTTCATTAGCTTTAAATTACATTTATTGTAAAAGAAACTACGTAAATGAATTTTGTCTTCTCCTTTTCAATGGATGCTTTCTGATTATTGTCTGTGAGACATAAATCAACATCCACAGAAAATGGCTTTTGGGAAGCAAGATTTGATATAGTGATTTGAGTTTTTGTTAGTGATGGCTGAATTGTAATTATAGTTTAGAGTTTTTCCCATTAAAATCGGTAGTAGCAGAATCGCCAAAAATGCATTCAAATTACTGTATATTTTGGCTGAAAATTGTTGACATATGTATTACTTTCTTTTATCACCAAACAATGTGTATATGCTATCAAAAGTAAGATTTCAGTATTGTTTAGACATTTCTAAACATGGATCCATGCTTATGCAGATATGATAATAATTACTTCTTTCAGTACATTTTACTTTTAAGTGAAATCATAATATAAATTAATGTATTAAAATATATTTACGCTCTGTGTATTTAATAATTGTTAGAAACATTTGTGTCATAAGTCTGTTCATTGTCGCATGCACACTAAAACCTCCTCTGCTTTACAAAGGGCACGTTTACTTCTCTTGCTCCCCTCCCACCACCACCTCAAACCCTACCATAATGGTAGGAATTTGAAATCCATGTAGCAGAATAAGAAAAATTACTGCGCTTGATGTGCTGTTTGTATATTGTTGTTTTAAAGAAGAAATTATTGTAGCGTACATAACACAGAATATATTTTAAAAGGAGTTATTCTTTGCACATTTTGTCTTTGGAGCAATAAGAAATTGTATCTTTCAAGCTCTTGAACAACCTTTCTCTTTTTTATAAAATACACTGTTAGGGAAGAAAGTATTTTACATTTATAGGCTGTCTGTTTAAAAAACTTTTTTTTTTTTTTTTTAAGTCCTAGGCCACCAATTCCTCTCTCTCTCCTTCTGTCAGAAGAAGAAGCAAGCATAGTAATTCAGTCCTTCTGGAGGGGTTATCGGGTAAGAGTAATCTATAATTATTTTGCTTGATGTTGGAAACCGTAGGACTGTGAAGGCCCCAGGGAAAATCCTTACATAAATTTTAAGTATGGGATACTATAAATAGCTGCTGAGACCCCCATGGTTCATTGGCTTTGGATGTTGCTCTGCCTTATGCCTAGTGACTACAATTTTTTCACAGGCATTTATGCTGATGTAACCTCACTGTTTTCCTCAACAACAGAAAATCTGCAGAAATTTGATTTTCAAAAGTACAATTAACACTGAACAATTTTCATTTTTTTTTAGTTGATCTTTGGCTAGTTGCTAAAGGATGAAGTGTTATTTTGCTTCATGCAGGGATATGTGAGTGAGCGTAGAGATGCACAGGGAGGTTTGGTGAAGTATGTTAAGAAATAAAAGCATACAGAAACAAAGGAGAAAAAATTGAGACCAAGAATGAGACAGGAGATGTAGGAGAGGCATGAAGGCTGTTATTCAAGGAAAGGGAAAACAAAATGGCAAGCAGATGTTGCAAGCTGTATTAGTAATACAACACTAACGCAATCCCCAACTTAAGGGGGAAAAGCAAGGCGCGTAAAATAAATACAAAGAAAATTGGCTAATACTATTATTTTGTAGGGTAACAGCCATGCTAAGCCTAGGGTACGAAATAAATTATTTTGAAAATCCTGAAGAGATTCTGTCAAATATTTCTTTGAAAGGCTCTAAACACCTTTACGCCTTGGAAAGAAATGGACTTGAAATTCAAGTGACTTTGGTGACAAAGAAATGTCTTGGACTGCCTTTATAAAAATTTAAGCTTGTAAATAGTCTCCAGATACAGTAGTAATTTCGTTGTGATGGACAGTGAGACATCTCTGTCTGTACATAAGTGTTTAAATAACAATCAGTATAAAACACTCTCTGTTAAGTTCTTCTTTACTACTTTTAACAAGCATGAATATATGAGTGGCTACTATAATGTGCCATGCAGCCAAAGATGATGACATACCTTGAAATTATCTTCTTGACTGATAGATTTTTGTGACACTTTCTGCTTGTTCATTTTCCTTTATTTTTCTTTTTTTAAACAGAGGTGGCATTGACACTAACATTAATTAGCACTGACGATATCACTGCAGGCATCCTTACAGTTGGGTATTGCAAAGGCAACCATTATCCGATAACAGTTATGTTTGCTGAACAGTGCAAGGTTGCTCAGATACCTTGTGCTTCTACCGAAGCTTCTGAAGGGCACTATCCTTCCTTGCTATATATATTAAGTTTAAAATTTTCACAGTAGTATTTATCATTCTAAACCAGTTCCCAGAAATGAGAGGGAAACTTAGCTATAAAAAGTAGGAGACATCAAAAATAATTCAGACTACAAAATTAGTTGTTACATGTTTTAGCTTATTAGAGCTGAAAGAACTCGGGTTTTTAAAAATTAAACTTTAAATTAAAATCAGAATATAAAATAAAAATCATTAGTAACAAGTTACTACATAGGGCAATGTGTTATCCTTGGGCTTGTAAATTAAGACAACACTAAGCTTAAATGGGATTTCATACCGTTAATGATAAAGCATATGATGAAAATTTACCAAAGAATTCAGATGATTTACTTTTAAAATAAATAGCTCTGTCAGCTAACACTGATTTATTGCGGTAATAACTGAATGCTTACAAATAATGCCCTTTTGCATTCTAAGGATATTATTGTGTCAGTATTTTAAACTCTTTTCTGATGTTTTTCATTAAACCTTGTTTATAATTCACAGAATTTGGAAATTTTAAGCACTATTATTGAAATAAAAATTTAGACATTGTGATAACATTGAATAATTAAACACAAGCACACATACATATTTTACTTGGCACTGTGATAAAGGAACTGTGATAAAGGAACTTCATCATTGGGTCTTCTTAAGATACACTTTAAAGGGCATAAAATCATATGCCATACGTACTTGTTTGAAAGATGGATGGAGAAGGATTCTGGACTCACTGTTGGATTTCAGAAAAAGTAAAAGACTTGGAAATCTGGGCAGGATAGTTTTGTCTTTAACAACGCTATCCCAAATGTGAACCTTGTAAGTTGTTTATTCTTAAACAATGTCATATAAAGTGTAAGAAACCACAGCAAGTTATTTTTCTTGGACACATCTTCTATGGACTCAGACCATTTTTGAGATATTTCTTTAACCATATTGATCTAGGCAGTAGAGTTTATCTGGTTACATAACTGACTGAGCATTGTGTGCCTTCTCATGACACTTCACTTGTTTCTGCCACATGTAGCTGTCTGAGTATGCCAGTATCAAAAACACATGGTAATCAGCAAAAATGGATCAGGCAGTAAAGGTGTTTCTATGTAAAGGGAAAAAAAAGCTATAGGTACAGTATATTGAGAACTTTTTGATAATAAAGCATGATCAAAGCAGTACATTCATCCTTATGCGAAGCAAATTTCAGAAAAATACTTGTTTTGGTAGTAATAATTAATGGCTGCCATCAACAAAGTCCTTTCTACAATCTTTCATACAAAGACGTTGATGAGTACTCTGAAAATTATTTCAAGTTTAATCAAGAATTAAGTTCCAGAACAAACAGCAATGGAAGCTACAACTGCTGAGTACTCTAAAGAGATCAGAAAGGAAGATGTCACCTTGAGGGGTCTCTTTGAGGGCAAGGAGGAGCACCCAAATAAGGCTTGAGACAGCTCTGTCATCAGAATTCTTTCTCTTCACTTATCACCATCCTCTTTTATTGAGGTTCCATTCATCTGTCATGGGCCAAGGCAGTATTCAGTATCTGTTGAAAACCCTTGATTGGTAGGTATCAATTTTCCAGGCACTTTTCCAATACAAGAAGATATATTATTTCACCCTCTACTACAGAATCTGTGCTTAGTGCCGTTTGTTTTCTGGGGTCTTTTTAATCTTTACGATTTGCATAACTATTCTAGACTGAAGGGATTTTTCACTAATACAATTTCCTCTAAAGCTTTAGTGTTATCCTTCCGCTGTTGTGCAACAGGTTCTCACCTAGCATTGAAAGTAGTTTATTTTGACTAAATTCTGTAATATCACGGAGTTTAAATTGGACAGCATTATGTAATATTCAGTGCTATTTTATACATAAATATTGTTTGAGCAAAAGTTAAATCAGAATTGAAGCATGGTTATCTTTATATCTTATGAAGTGTTGTTCAGCTTTTGCTGTCACTATTTATATTCCTTTCCAGCAAGTTGTGGCTACTAGCAAAGGCTCAAACCCAGAAGGTCACCCAAGTATTCACTGTTCTTTACAGCAAGCGTAGATTCAATCCAAGTGACTTGGGTAAGAGTGAACTCTCACTTCGAAGTTAAGACTCCTTCAGTGCTTCATGCATTGCTGGTCTGCAAGAGATACACATCAGTTGTTTGGACAAGACTCTTGACCCTTTGATTATTTGCCTGGAGATTTTGCTGCTGAGTCATGGCTTTTTAAACAGGGTAGAATTGCACTCCGATTACAAAATAGAGACTACGTTCTGAGAAATTATCACAACTATGCTAAATAATAAACTATTAAGTATATTTAGAACATGTTGATAGTTGTTGCTAAGTTCCTGTTACCTGTTTTACTGCAGGTGATATATCTGTGTTCCTTTTTGTTTTCTTTTACTTTTCTAAAAAATCACTTTGTTCCAGGAACTCATGTTCACTGCTTGGATTTAACATTGGACTTTGGAGTATTTGAGTTATCTGACTATGCCTTTATCTCAGAGCCCTGTATTTTGCTATGTGTTTCACTATACTTTCACTATTGTATTTATCTAGGGAGAGTATACAAAATCTACTATACTTGCCTTTTATCTTTTAACTGTTAAGAGCTTCATTTTCGTTATACAGAGATCACTGTGGCCCTGTCACAGGCCAAAATACGGGTCTTACATAGTTGCAGTTATGAATGTACACTTCATTTTTTCAAAAATGTTATCATTAGAAATAGAGGTATTAATTTCTCTATCTTCCTGCCTCTTTTCTGCTACTGTCATTTATATGTCCCATAAGCATTCCCTTAACCTTTTCCTGTGCAGATAAGCTGACTCCACGTAATAGGGAATTACGGATTCTATAAAAGCATACATGACAGTATAAAAGAAAAGATGTCTCTTGCAGGCCTAAAGAAACTGTCCCATGTTTGGGATTATATTGTATTTTTGGGCATAGTATTTGATGGATTTAATAGAAAATGGTTTTTATTTTTTTGTATAGCTGAAAAGAAGATCACTAGTAACAGTAACTTAATTTTTTTTTTAATTTTTAAAATTTCATATCAACCTTGTAAGAACTTCATATAACTTTTATAGAAGATAATACAGAACTATATTAGTATAATGGGATATTATTAGAGGCCTCAGAGGTATCTGATGTCAAGTCACTGAGTAAAAGTCTTGCCTCTCTTTATTGATCATGTAACCTTGTATTGTATTTCTGCTCTGCCAGTGGACTATCTGAAATAGTCCATAGCAAGTTATGTTCTCCTAAGTGGATTGAAAAGTGCTGTGGGAGTTCAGCTACTGTCTATTGCATTCTTAGCTACGCCACAAAGGAGAAATTCTGGGTGGAAAGAATACTTTTGATAAATAATTTATGTTGTTTTCTTTAAGGGTTTTTTTGTTTTGGTTTGGTTTTTGACTAGTGGAAAACTAAGTCCTGCTCTTTTGCTCTGTATGTATCTCAGGGAAGTGGGAGAAAACCAGAGTGTAATGGAGTAGAGTAATAGAGTTCAAATCACAGAGAAAACTCATTACCATATCATGTAAGAATAAAATAAATATAAGAAATTTTCTAGAAAACTAAGTAGTCAGCTTCCTGAAAGCAAAAATGTGCCAGGAGAAACCAAGCTTATTGCTGCTTGTTTCTATCATGTTATTCAACTTCAGCCTGAATTACTAGGACATTAAGTCCTAAAACATAATGACATGTTATATATGTAACCTTTAGAAAAAATAGAAACTACATTTTTAATAATTCTGTTATAATTTGAATATGACTCTAAGAGAATAATCACTTACCAATGTCTAAGCTAATACTAGCATGTCCCCTTCCCACTATTGTCAGAGGGACGGTATCTATTCTGGATTTTTGCTCTAGCACTAGAGGTAGTAATTGTGTGAATGCTGAAGTAGACAGCTGGCAACATACTGCTAATTAATCAAATCCTGCTTAGAAAAAGTTTAAGTAGCAGAGTGTTAAAAGCTGTTGATGCAAAGCTAGCTCTTTCTTATATTAGTAGGATCTACACCAGTACAAAAGCAATAATAGAAGAATTCAGCTTAAATCTTAAATAGAGTCAAGGCCTGTGACTATTGTCATTTTATGTGGAAGCAGAATTAGGCCCTTCATAGGGGTGATTGACGTACAAAGAATACATATCATGTAATGCATTCCAACTACTTTAAATA
Organism: Fulmarus glacialis; assembly: GCF_000690835.1. Taxonomy (NCBI): domain Eukaryota; kingdom Metazoa; phylum Chordata; class Aves; order Procellariiformes; family Procellariidae; genus Fulmarus; species Fulmarus glacialis. The sequence goes on along the minus strand of NW_009203233.1, from coordinate 31,884 downwards.
ACAGATTAATGACTCTCCTGTTTGTGAAAATTGTATGGCTGGGATTGTCAGTAAGCCTATTTGCAGCTGGTAGCAGGTGTGAATCAGTTTGCTGGAATAAATTTCCTGCTGTATGACCTTTCATGCTCCTCTTCTGCTCTATTATGTTGGTCAATGGGTTGGTTTTATAGTGTTGTGGTTTTCTAAAGGCACTAATACCCTTCAGCATAATGCTTTAAATTTTAATTAACTCAAAGAATAAGCATCTCTCTGCAATCACATTCTCAGGAGTCCTTGGTAATCAAAATGATCCCCTAATTGGCATATTTATGTTTTCAATGCGGTTTGTCAATTATGTGTTTTTTATTTCTGTTTAAGTTGAAAACTGTAAACCTCTGAGATTGTGCTTTTATATCAGGCCCTGCAAAAAGGATGGATATCATGTATTTGCCCAGCCACAGCCCCATGAAAAAAATTGTCTTATCATCTTGGGTAATATGAATGTATATAATTTTAGTTGCATTTTTTGTTTTCCCTTTCGCAGGTCCGCTGTGATAGTGAAATACAAGAGCTACGTCAGTGGCAAAAGCAGTTGAGAGAGGACAAAAACATTATTAAAAGAGTGAAAGAATTCTGGACTAAGCAGGAAGCCAAAGGTAAGTGAATTAAATTGCATATTTTAATGATTTTTCTCTTTGCATTGTGTTTAATTTTTATATTTCGAGTTGTATTAAGAAGTAGGATACACAGTAAGACACAAATCATGAGTGAGAAGAGAAGGCAATGTCTCTTGGAAATGCCTGGCTGTTTCTTTCCAGTCACTACTTACTCTAAGTTAGTTGCCTGTATAGCTGAAAGTGGCAATTAAAAATACAGTACAGGGCCAAAGCTCAGTAATTTCAGAGGACTATGACAATGTGTTGGCACAGTATTTCCTAGGGCAGGATCAGACCTCTACCAGCTACACAACATGTAAATACTGATTTTTACCAGATGGGTTGTTGTACAGTTTTTCTGAACTGTGGGATTTCTATTTGGTAAATGCTCTACTGGCATTTTCCTGTAGTTATTTATAGCAGAAGCTGGCCTGTACAGTTCTAAAAAAAGAAAACAAACCCAAACAACCCAATATAATTGCCAAGGGAAATGAGGCCAGATTGCTTTAAGAACCGACACTGTAACATGTTTCCTTTTTGCCCTGATTGTGGACAAGGCTTTACTGACAGGGCCAAAGTTGTCATTTACTTATTCAGGCACAGCGGTGTAATTATGATTATTCGCCCAGCCTCTCTGTCTATTAATGCAGGATGATTCACTAGCTCCTCAACCAGTCTACATTTTACCAGCCTCTGTGGGCTGGACTCAAATGTGATACACGTAGGGATGTGAACTACAGGCCAATAGATGGAGGTGAGAAGAGGTTGTTTAGCTGTGTTGTTCATGTGTTGAAGAGAGGGAAAATTATGTCATTATTGTGTGGTCCTTCAGTCTGATGGCACTGTCACAGATGTGTTCTCAGATGGCCGATCTTTGCCCTAAACTACATAAGAGCATTCATGGTGAAGTTTCACGCAGTCAGTTGGATCAAACTGGGAGCTGCCAAAAGGGTTGATCCCACTCTGTAGCTCTTGCATCAATTTTAGTGATTGTGTAATTGCACCATGGGTTTGGATCAGTGAGGGTTTTTGGTATGGGCAGGTTAGTTTTCCACAACTTTGTTGCCACGTGATTGCTGTATCTAACACAAAGGAGAAAGTGAACTGGGGAGAGAGAGGGATAATGACTTTCAGCAGCCCACAGCTTGGTTAAATTGAGCAGAATATGAGACGGTATTCTCATACCTGATTACTGTTCACGGCTGAGGAAGTGCCAATCTCCAGGTGATTGGCAGGAGTTAAAAGCCAGGGGCAAGTCAATGCTTAGACCTCTTCAGCTCAGTACACAAAAGCTCATCTGTCGATGCCCTGAGCCTGGTTTTCATGGGACTTCACTGGGAAAGGAAAGACTTACATTTTAATCCCTGCAGGGTGAGAGAGTTTAGAATCAGGTTTCTGTGAAAGGTTTTAAAATGCTGAGTCCTGGTCAGTTAGATACCTACTATCCAGAAAAATCTACAACTCTGGATTTCAAGTGACAGAAAATTGCTGATGTGCAATCTGGAATTAGGCAGCTTAATGGGGAGGCTTCTGTCCTCTGTGTTGCCTAATGACCTAGGCAGCTTTTCATTCAGCACTGAATATTTGTGGGTCACCATTTGGAGTTCTTTCTCTTTGCTGCCTCTATAGACCATGCCATTGTTTTGTTGGTTCACCTTCAGGTGCCCAGTTTCTACACATTTAAAGTCTAAGCTGAGATATTGAATATGTCCTGCTGGGTCTTCACTCAAATGTTTTTTTCTTTCCTTATTCTCTATGCAATTTACTGTTCTTTTTAATTAAATGGAGTTATTGTACTCATGCACAGATATGAAACAGGGTATTCTGGAATTAAGTGTTTGACATCCTCACAGTATGCGTTATTTTAGAAACCACAGTAAGAATGTCCATACATAAATAGTACTTACTAACATCACTGCTGTAGCAATCGGAGCTTGTTGTAACAGTGTACAAAAATGATGAAAAATAAAATCCATGAGATATAAATTGTCTTCCAGCAGACCTGACTGATATGTAAAGAAAACTTTGGCAGAGCAACAAAGTTTTCTTCAAGTCTTTGTGGGATTTCATAGACTATTTACTCTGGTTTATTAAGAGTTTACTTTAAAAAAAAAAAATGTAGGCATCGTTTGGTTTTTTTTTTTAAAGACGACATAGATCTGGTTTTGAAGATCTGAAAACAGTGGATTCAAATTTACTATGAAAAAATTAATCTCATTATAAATTTTTAAAATAAAGGCCAAATTCTTCTCTTTGTAATACATGTTTAATTCTGTCAGTGTTAATTGTTGAAAAATTGCATTCCTGAAGGTGGTGATAGAAGTTTACCTAGCAGGCTTGCTAATTCATTTTAAATGATTGCAGTTTAATGTTTGTGTTTGGGACACTCTGTTTTCAATTTGTTAGCATTTACATCATCTCATCAAGGCATGTTTTTTCACATGTTCCATTGCCCACGATACCAGTAAGAGTTACAAATGCATAAGTTTCCCACTTATTTCTAAGAAATAAACCTATATATTTACAACATGCCACTGTGGAAAAGGATGTCTATGATATTTAGCGATTATACAATCATAGTTTACGGTCTTCATGCATGTAAAATCTTAAAGGTGAAAATTACAAGTGGATTTTCAGAGGACAATATGAAACCATTTTCAAAATGTTGCAACTAAGAAAAGTAGGGGCTAAGGGTGGAGTGGACTGTGTCATTTGGCAGTTGAATTGATTCAAAAAACTCCTGTCTCTGAAGAAATTTAATCTTTCCGTAAACTATATTTATGTTGTTTTGGAGAGTAATGTAGTGATAAGATTTCCTTTGCCTTCTTTGCCAATTGTTTCAAAAGGAAAAACAAATTTCCTATTAAATCACTCTCATAGAGCTTTCCTGTCATCAAATCAATTATTTTAGGACTCTAGGACACACAGCTGTTTCACCACTTCAAAGAAAGTTGTAAAATTGCCCGTTTTCAATTTTTTTTCTTAAACCAGTGCAAGTTCATCTTGCTTATATCACATTAGCTTTCAATATTATCACACTGTTTCTGTAATTCCTTAACTGAGCTCTGAGCTTAATTTAAGAGTGTCCATACATAAAATAGCCTTGGGGCCCAGACAGATGGCTATTTGGAAACAGCTGTACTAGTTTGAGAAGTTACTGTCCAGGGGTTTTCATTATCAATCTCAGATGTGATGCCATAATTAATTTTGTTAGTGCTCCAGCTGCTTTTATTTCTGCTGTTATTATTCTGCAGTTTATTAATGTCGTTAAACCCTATTTCATTGTAAAGTCAACAAGGTTAGTTTAAACTGCTTTTACCAGTGATTCAATCTAACCCAGCTGACTTTGCGCTGAAGTGGATTGTGAGCACTTACACAATAATGAATAGCATAACACAACTACTTCTTAATCTTGTCTTTCTGCGCATTTGGTTTAACTGAATTAATTAATTCAGTTAATTCAATTAATCTCCTTTAATTAAACCACTGAGCTCTTCACATCAGGCAGGACAAAGCATTTATTGTTACTAAAAACTCAGATGTCACAAATAAAGCATTAAGATTCATGATCAAAAGGAAAAGAAGAAAAACATTTTTAAATAGATACAGCAATTTATTACAAAGTTAACTACATTAAGAATAGCAATGAAGTATCTCTTAAATTTGTATATGACTCTAACCCTGTTTATTAGATGCTGTAAACAGTGTTGAATCTAACTGTAGGGGATGAATGGTGAGCTGCCAAATAGCTTTCAGAAAATGCTGACTCGAGCAGTAATGTGATTCTATTGACACTACTAGAAAGATCAGCATACCTTCCATGAAAATATCAGCCAAAGACTCAGCTAATGTGAGCTAACAGTCAGATTCTGCTTTCTTGTGGCTTTCAGCACAATGCTAGGTATACCTTATTTCATGGGTATGTTTTAGGCAAAGATGTATAATTTTATGAAAGTATGTTTGTATAATCTTGACCAGTGTGATATTTAAAAAGGATATTAAGAGGAAGTTAGAAATGTAAACTAATTGTAATTAACAAATCCAAAGGCATTCTTAATTTATTTTTCTTGTTGCAGAAAGTGTGTTTAAAATGTTCATTATTATTGAAACAAATAGTGAAGTTTTAGTTTTCATTAGAACATAACCAGAACGAAACACTTTTGGGTTTTTTTTTTCAAGTAGGGACCAAAAGTATGATTTTTATGGGGCAGCTAAGGTGATCCAACAACTTCCCCTTTAAAAAGACAGTCCTGTCCTTCCTCAGCCGAGGCTTCAGCCATCCTTTCCTTTTCTTGGCTCTAGCAATCACGGCTTCATGGTGAGTTGGTTCAGCTGGCAAATCTGACAAAGAACTGCTCTTCAGTTCTGTTCTGCTGCCCATCGGGTTAGTTTTCTGCTGGATCAGCCTGATGATAAACTGACTTACGCAGTAATGACACAATCCTTACATCCAATATAAGGGAAATGGTGCAACAGTAATAGAGGGATGGAAAATTGCACAGTTGTGATGGCCGCTCGCTTTTAGATCAGCTAATCTGTCCTGTCCCTGCTGTGTCATGTGAAACCATACCCTACATGGTATGTCTGCTTGGTTTGGTAGGCCAGGGTATAATGTAGCCTCAAATAAACCACTGATTCTCCTCCCGCTTCACAGCATGTTTAAAGCATCTCTTTTTTTTTCTTTGTTTGTAATTCTTTATTCGTCTTTCACTATGTCTTTTATACTATTTATTACTAGTTTTGAAAAGTGTTCTGCGATAGAAAGTGTGAAAACTTTGCAAGAAAATTACTTCATAAATTAGTAGCATCTTGAGGATTGTTGACCTCTTTAATGCATAAGCCTGCTAAATTTCGTTTTGAGTGCAAAGAAAAAGGTGTGTTTCTTTCAGCCTTTACCTAAGATCATAAAGCTACAGCATTCTTAGCTGACATTTTGTTTGCTATACTGTTCCACTGCTCTAACATTACGTTCCACAAAATGGTCTGTATTTAAGGTGTGGTAGTCCTTACTCTAGCACTTAAGACTCAGTTGAGTGCCTCGCAGCTTTAGACTTGTAGGCAGAAAGAGAATTCTCCCCAATATAGCACAGCTGATGGGATAAATTTGTTCCAGAATATTTTACAGAATTTTTAAAAAATGTTACCTTCTACAGAAAATATGACTAATAAAAAATCAACCTCCAGAGGATGTGAGTGAATGGCAGATGAGCTGGGGCTTTTCTTTTCTTTTTTTTTTTGGAAGATGATGTCCTTTCTGATTTTATTATTCCAATTTGCTGAAATTACTTTAATGTAAATGTATTTAAATAGATGATTTAATAACCTGCACACCTGCACATTATTTGAGATCATGTTTGGCAGGATGTGACACAGTGGCACATACATAGCAAGACCTGCTTTTGGTTCCATGAGGCTGATGATCTACCATGAGATTGTCTTTTCCCAGCGTGCATTTATCTAGGGCTGTCCATAGCAATTTCGTCAATATCTAGAGCCTAAAACATCCATTTGAAGCTGGACATAATTTGCTGCATCCTCTTGTTTTCTAGCTGGTATCCCACATAGCTCCAGTCGTATTTTTGCTTTAATGTTTCCACGAAGAAATAGGCCTTCGCTTTTTGGTTAACGACCTGGTTAATTTGATTTGTGCCTCCATGCAGTGGACAAACCCCATCTAGTCGTGATTCTGAGCAGTGCGTTATGCAGATGCACTACTGATGAGACATCACTGGAAATGAAAAAATACCTGTCCTGCAATGAAAGGAATTTGAAAATATTTGACCTTTTTATGAAAAAACCTAAATCTTCATTCATCACTTCTGTGAACAAAACACTCTACTGACACTGTCTGTTACAATGGTTATTTCTGTGCTGGTGTACTGTAGAAAGACAATTGGTTCTGTATACACTGTTGAGTACTTTCACCTATTTTATTTCCTAAGGCCTTTCTTTTCTTCTTACCTGTGTAAAATTTGTAAAATTTTATTTTTAAAAAGCATTGTTCTTAGGGAAAATAGTAAAAGAAGTAAATATTCCTGGTTTTATGGCAAAAACAATTGTGACCCTATTAGCTATCAGTTCTTAGAGATTAACCATAGCCTTGGCTTTGCAAGGTACTTTTGTAACAGTGAATGTACACAGGGTGTGGAAAATGTAGTTAAACCAAACTGAGACAGAAAGTAATCTTTACAGCAGGTGCGGGGGGATACAGGAGGGAATATTCCTTTACATTCCATTCGATTTTCAAGCTGTATTTCTCCTTTGGCAGTAGAAGTTATTACTCACCTAAACTGAGAGATTTTAAAAATACTTCTTTCATAGAAAGAATCTTTTCCCTTGGGAAGATGCAACCAGCAACATGCTGAAGACCTCAAAATGTAGGTGTCTGTCACTGGAAAATCCTTGAAAATATGAATGAGATAAAGGGGAGAAGAGGCTGCATATTTTAGGAGCGCTAGAGCAGGAACAGATGCGTACTGTCGAAAAGTAAGGAAATGCAGTCAGTCATTCCGTATACAGCTGTGATATGTCTCCACCTGAATTATGGAGGAAGGATTCGAAAGGTAAATACGCTTACCAAGTTAAGTTGAACAAGGGAAGTCTAATCTCCATACTTTTGAAGGATGGCTGTATGTAGTCGTATCAAAGTAAATAATCATATCACATCAAAGCAGAATGAATTGAGAAAGGGAAAAAATGTTAAATTCATTACCCAGAAAAAAATGGCTACACTGAAACTCCTTGGAATTCATTCCATAAGCAAATAAACATATGAGTATAGTCATGTGCTCTAATGGATCCTTAGTAATGGGGCTATAAATGAAGTTACAATCACATGCATGTTTGCAGGACTTAGTTTCCCAAGGAAAACACTGAAAACGGGATATATATAAATGGGACGTCTTACACTAGGCTTAAAAAAAATATTTAAAATGTACTGTAGGTAATAATGCTGGATTAGGAAAAGACATAGTCTGAGTAGCTAATGGATTTCTTAAAGACTGCACCTCTGGTTTATTTAGGAAAATTCAGCTCAGTGAACTGTAAGGAATTCATCAGTTTTATGTGAAAGTTTCTTTCTTTCCCTCCCCTCCCCCACTTTCACCAAAGGGGGTTGAAATGTAGTCATGTTTTAGGAGGATTTTAAACAAAATAATTTGTTTCTAATTTCATCTGCCCTCCTTTTACCATAGCTGTAATTCTTTAATTAATCTCATTATGGAGCTCTTGTAAGTGGTGACCTCCCCATATTCCATGGTTTTACACTTTTAATATACCTGTTATATAACATATATATACACACATCTGCGTCAAGATCTGACATGTTGAAGGTATTTCCTCAAATTATTTTGTTTCAAACTGAGCCATATAAACAGGTTCAAAGTGGAAGGCTACTTGCTGTCAGTAGGACACTGCAGTTAAAACCATTTGACTCTGCTTTCTTTTTTTAAACATTACCGTATTTACAGGTAGTCAGTTGTTTCTTTCTGAAAACAAAAGCGCTGCAGTCAAAATGGTTTAAAATGGGTTCATATATGTGATTGCTTTTAATTTAAAAGCACATGTATAAGGTTTCAGTTACACAAAAGACCTTAAAATTTATTAAAAAAAAAAAAAAAAAAGAAAATCCAAGAACAAAGCAGTGCCGATAGCTGAGTATGTGGTGGTTTTCATCAAGCCTAATTCAAGATGCTTGAGATGTTTCTGAAAGTTTAATCTTGGCACTAACAGCTGAGAATGTAGTGATAAAAGTCATAAGACCCATGATGCAGATTCTGCTTTATTGGTCCACACCCCGGACTCAGACGTCTTTGAAAAGTTATAAAGATTAGAGTAACATTTAATTTCTGAAACTACGTTGGGAATGTTTGAAAAAAAAAAAACAGGAAAGATGATCATTTAGATAAGCTACAAAATACGTGATCTTCTGAACTGTGCTTACACAGGCACAGCAGTGTGTCTGCTAGCACAAGTCTGAACTAATTCTCCAATACCAGAGCTGTATTTTTACCCGTCACTCTGCAGTTATTAATAATGATTTGTAATGGAAAAAAGACAATTGCAATTTGATGATTTTTCTGTGATTATATAAACATAATTTTTTTTGTTTGTTTTTCTGTTTTAAAGGAGAGGATAAATTCTTCATGGGTTTTGCAATCTTTCTTTTTTCTTTTTCTTCTTCTAACCATTTTCAAGATAACAGTGAAAAAATGGGAGCATTTTTATTGAAAATTCTGTTGGTGTTTTTTGTTAGTCATTTAGATACGCAAAACCAAAATTTCTATTTAAAACTATGAGATGCATTAAAAGCCTGGAGAAGAGGCTGTCACCAGTTAAAAAGTAAAACCTCCAAATAGTCCTGCAGCAAAACTAGACTTGAGACTCTTTTGGTTAAAACAAAAACAAAAACCAAAAGGTGGGGGGAAGGCAGGGAAAGAAAGACCACAAACTGTTAGTGGAGTCTTAAAATACAATTCAGAGATTAGCAAAGAAGTGGGTGACAGATTGCAGAACATACAAGCTACTTGCCCCAGGCTTCCCTTTAAACCCAGACTGCGGTATTAGTCACTTGGACGTCTTCTTCGATGTAACTGTCTTTTTTTTTTACCTGATCATTTGTTTTAGTCTGTGTAAGAGTTTAAATTTGGTGACTTTACAGAACCTATCATATTTTGCAAGTAGGAAATATTTCAGAAATAAGAGGGGCTAATGGGTGTAAATGCAGTTTTTATGGCTGCCCAGGAAATCTGGCATTCCGCTTTTCTGCCCATGTTGGCTTCTGCCTGTAAATCCCAAACTGTTTTTTGCTGGGGACCTGCCACTCCGGAATGATTTCTCTCCATTTCTGGTCAGTTCTTTCCATTTTCACCATTCTCTTTTTCTATCTTGGAAAAAACTGCATTAATCAGATGCACTGAAGATGCACTGGTTGCCTTCATTCTGGATTTTTGTCTCAGTCTAGGGTCTTCTTCCTAAACTGTTGTGTTTCTGTGGCTGTCTCTTCGTGAATCTCAGGTCACTGAATGATTTGGAGGACACTTGGATAATCAGTAGCAATATAGTCTCCAGTACATCTAATTCTGTGTAGTTTGTTCTCTCCTAAACTCAGGTGTTCATGTCAGTTGTTCATCTAGTCTAATGTTTGTTATCTTCCAATATTTCTTTTCTCTTTGTACACCTTGAATTGTAAAAATGCCATCCAGATATATCCAAATGAATTTGTAATCTTTCTGTCAAAATATTAGGAAAGCATGGTCCATTGCACAAACAAATTCTGCTAGAGATCTTTCAGACCCTTTTTTCTCATCTCCATTACTGGATGTTGGTGTTTCGGAGTCTCCTGCATGTCAGCTCTTGCTTCCCTAATCTAATCCTAAGTGAATTTAAAAAACGCCCTGAAATTGTTTGTTCTCTAAAGTCATGGAGGGAAGACTGAGCATTTTACAAACTCTGTTGCTGATTTGGAGAATTAGGTTTGTCCTGTCACTTTTACATATCAATTTTGCAGAAGCCTCTTCTGATGAGTGATCTTCTGACAGTTCCACTTCAGATTCATGAGTAGCAGACATAATTTCTATGGCATAATTTCCGATTTATTTTTTGTTTGTTTAACAAAATACACTTTTTTCAGTACATCATTCTCCTATCACTAGTGACTGAAGATTTCCTGAAGTGAAAAGTTTCACTAATAGTTGTCTACATACTTGACTTCCAATAATAAGAGGCTAAAATTATACACACTTTATAAAGAACTGTCTCTTTAAAAGTCAGGCCTTATTTCAGACAGATTGCTGGTGGCTCCAATTTCATGTTCAGGCTTCTTTGGCATTTCATTGGGAGGCTAGGGTAAAACTCCTTTCTATATATATATTTTACTCTAAGCCACTGCTAATAAGCTATTCCAATAGATTTTCTTTAATGGATTTTCATCGTCTTATAGTCTTGAGTCTATGGTATTTTTCATTACTGTTTTCAACTGTTTAAATTACTAAATGTAATTCTCATAGGTTTTATGATTTAAACAAAATAAAGAGTGTGGGTGTATAAACCTTTCATAAGCTACTGTCACAAACCAGTTGTATTATACAGTAGTGTATAAAGTAGGTCATAGTTTGTTCGCTGTTATGCTGAAACAACCAAGTCTCAAACCAGAACGTCAGTCCTGATTCTGTATTAGTGCATTAAGATGAGGGAAAATTGCCTCTGTTATCCAAAATAGATGGTAAAGATGTTTGAACTTAATGCATATGTAAATAGGACAAAGGCCAATCCTCAGATGTCTGATAGGAGTTTTGCAGATTTTTAAGTATTCTACTCCCAGGAGCTGATCAAAACAGTAAATCCAAATACATTCAAAGCCAGTGCTTCCTTTAGCCATCATCTGTGCCTCAACATTACAATACATACATGATATGTCAAATGAGCTGCATTTCCAAGGAACGTGGCAGACAAACTAATAGATAACTTTATTATAGTAGGAGTAGCAAGTTAAAAATAACAGTTAACAGTTGGGCTAACCTCTTCAGAGCAACTCCCACCTCACTTCCAAAGGAAATTAATCAGAGTCTCCACTAGTGCTTATTATTGTAGTAGATTATAGTGTCCTATGATTTAGAACATGCATGAGGCTAAAGCATAGTTTAATCAGGTTTGCTCTGTATTAAAAAATAAGAGTAATGAGACTGATACATAGTGCTAACAAATTCAACTATCCTGACAGTAGAAGCCATATGACCTATATAGATAGAAACTGTAATACTGGAAATAAGTGAGATGTGAGGGGTTTTTTTTAACTTAACACTCTCATGGCCTAAGGGCCTCAGTTGCTCTATGTCTTAGGACTTAAAACAGGAGCTGATGTTTTAAAACTATGTGAAATACTGTGATCATGCTACCAATGATCATGGTAGTGTTACTTCTATTTAAATCTTATGTTGCACCTTCTTAAATTAGTGATTATGCATTTTCTGTAGATAGTTTTCACACATTCTGTTACACAAACATCTTGGGAGTTAGTTAAGGTGTTTGTAATTCTCATGGGATCTGAATCCAGCCTCCTGTGAAAATGGTTTTCTTGGCACTGCCCTGAGACTGGCAGGAGTGCACAGTTGCAGTCGCCACTGCGTAACTGGCATCCTCGGGCAGTTTGTTCTGCCCGGTTATGTCCATACGCCTTTCCCCAGCATGCAGGAAATCTCTGTAACGAAAGAGATGGTCTCCATTGCAGCAGAATCACAGTTCTGCAACGATAGGCATCTGCCAGCATTAACTGCATACAATGACTAGGGACATAGAAGGATAAAATGGGAAGTGTGCTGTTAAAGTTCAACTTTTATTATTTTTTTAAATGCAACTGAAAATAGAAATGGGTCTTTCTCTTGCTCTGTTGAACGAATGATAGGACTCCTAAGACTGAAGTGGTTAAAATTCAGCATGTGAATGGCATGGTTGTAAGCTAGTTGTTCATATTGACACTTACACTATTCATTGCTTTTATATATGTGTTGTCTGCAAGAAATGGGCTGGATTATCAGCTAGTGTAACTTGTTCTAAACTTCATGGGATCTATGCTAATATCCAAACTAAACATCTTCCTTAGGCATTTCAAAATATTTTAAGCAAGTTAGTTCAGTTTGAGGTGTCACAGCCTGAAAAATACATTTTCCTAATGGAAATTTCTAGTGAAAAGACTTAGCCAGGCAGTTTCTTTCCCCATCTTTCCAGCTTATCTGAGTCCTGAGGACATCTTACTTTTCTAATTGCATAGGAAGCAAGTATATGTCAAAAAGTATTTAAATAACTGCCTAAAATCCAGATTAATGCTGACAACCTGTGCTTCTTGGTTAGCGTGATGTGATTTGAAATTGTTATGCTTAAGTAATACAGGTTATGGTAAGACATGGATGCTCCTGACTAAAAGCACTGCTAGCAGCTACCTAAAACACCTGCTCATTTTAATGTGAAACAGTGTATGTGAGCCCTGGGATTTTTGAACTTGTGATTTTTATGAAATATTTGCAAAGGCCAGCCTCACCACATCAAGGAATATTAGATAAAATTCAACACAATAGTTAGTATTTTGTATATGGGACATTCATAATTACATAGGATATTTAATCCACTCTGATTTTTCTCCTTACCAGCTGTACAAACAAAAGCCCTAAAATCCAGAAGAGTCTTGTCCCAGCAAGGCACTGGGCACATACTGCCTTGACCATTGTAGAACATAGGGTATATCCTGCCACTGCAGTCGTATTTTGGGTTTCTAAGGTATTGTCTGTGTTCCTCATCATGATACATCACTTTTCCTGTATGTTTTCTATGAGCTGAGATCTTCCAGGTTGGTAGCACATTGAGCACCTTAAATTAGCACATGGGCCTGTTGCAGCCTGGTATTCCGGGTACGTACCAAGAGGATTTTGTTTGCTGGTTTTCAGTTGCATGCCTTGGAAGGGTAACTAAGCTCTCCTGAAACTCTATGTACAAAAAGGAATTTTTCAGGCTTATTTGGCCTTCTTTGCCTCTAGCATAACTTTTATATATAAATCTCCAAAGAGACTTGCTTGATGTGAAAGGTGTACAGTACAGATGCATCTTCTGAAGTGTAGGAAGTGGAAAACAGATTTTTATCTTTATAAATTACAAGGCAGTTTGTAAAATGTTAAGAACAGAATATGACAGCTGAAATCACCGAATTAGTCTGAGGAACCAGACTGTTGTATGAGCAGAAGAAAAACATTAGGTTAATCTGTATTACAGCACTCTGAAAGAATACAGAGCTTTGAAAACAGCTTTCACTAGGGGGTGGGATATTTTACTTTTATGGAGAGCTTTTGTTCATTTAGAATTGTTTACTCCAGCAAGCAACCCTGTGCTCTTTGTTTGACTGATTTTTCCCATTTGGCAGACCCTTTGCAATCACATGGATAACATTCTTCTTTCCACTGAGACATAGAAAAACTATTCTTTATTGACCTTGCTTGTTGTCCTAAATGACAAAAATATATTTATATACTAGGTGAACTGTATGACTTCATCAGTGACTTTTAATTGAAAATTCTTCAAAGCCTAAACCTCAAAGAGCTGCTTTCATTTTTTTTGAACAATCCAATAACTTCTTACTAGCAAACAACTCTGCCCTCAGCTACACATGCACAACTCCCACAGGTGGCACTGAGAACTGCGTGCAAGTATCTGAGTGCTGAAGCCGTGTCAAAACAAAAAAATGCCATGCATAGAAGAAATAGGTCTTTTGGTTTGGGTGGGGGATTTTTATTTATTTATTTATCAAACAACAGAGTATTTGCTGTGGAAATATGGACGTTTACTTTTTTTGTTTCTGTGGATGTTTTTGAAAGTTAAGTATTTAATATTTTATTTTATATGGTTGCAGTGGGAAGCAAACTGGAAGACTCAGAAGAACATAGACAAAATCATTCAACATCTCGATTTTAGTTTTCTCACCAATGTCACAAAACACAGAGCTCATGGACTAAACTTTGTGGTACTGATTTAGAAACACTCTTGGCATTAGTTTTACATGTGAGGTGTTGTAAATCAAAGGGAGATTATGTAAGGACCCAGCATGCCAAGATAAAATTCAGTCCTAGTGTAAGTGAACACAATTCTGTTAAAACAGATGGAATTGTGCACATTTAGCCAAAAAATGTGAGTCTGTGTTTATCTTGTGTTCCTGAATGCTCACTTGCAAGGTTTTCTGACAGGGACAAAACTCTGGATGAAATGCCACATGTATGCAAGTGTTAGAACTAAGGCAAAAATTTTCATTTAATAGAACCTGGAGTAGCTTCACTGACTTCTGCAGAGCTGTGACAATTTACACAAATCCAGGCTCTGTTCATAACGGTCTAATTCTCAGAAATGCTGTGCCTCTGCAATTCCAACTGAAGGCAATGAGAGCTAGGGTTGCTCTGCATTTCTGCAGGGGAAAAAAGTCAAAGGCCCTTTTGTTATCACAGCACATGTGCTGAGAAAGTGTAAAATCAAGATCACAGTGATAGCATTTTCAGCGATCTTGTGTATGTGTACTTACTTACATAAGGTGCGAGCAGAATAAAAATCAGACTGGGCCCCCTGCTAAGGAGCCCTCATTATTTTTTTAACTCAGTCTTGTCAAGCATAGTCCTATTTAGGCCTTTGTAATTTCACAATTAGAGAAGATATTTGCAATTCTAGTACTAATTCCATACAAGTCAAACAAAGGTCTAGTTGTTTTGAATGAAAGCATGATAAAACACGGACACCCTCTAGCTCTTGCTGTGGTTCAACGTGGATTTCTTCCATCGCTTACACAGACTTTGTCTTCACTGTTATACCAGTACCCACCCCGCTTTTTTTTCCTGGTTGTTGATGCTGGTTGTTGCACCAGATCAGGAAAATCAAACCATTTGACAAAAAAACTCTCAACCCCAGCTGTATGATGCTATCCCCTCCTTTTCACAAGCACTAACAATTGAGCCAGTACAGGAAACTGCTGAGCCAACTGGAAGAAAAAAATATCACTTGTAGTGTTAAGAGTTTGGCTGCTCAGCTCCTTGACTGGCTCACCGTGGGTTTGATAGGTGCCAGAGCTAAGGGTAAATGTGGGAATGTGGCCAAAGGTGGAGGAATGTGACCCCAGCCTCTAGGGGCTGGTTTCCTTTAGTTCAACTTAGCTTTGTTGCAGAATTGCACCCATGGTATCACCACAGGACAATGCTGTCTGTAGCACCATTAGTTTACTGTAATGGACAAATTTTAGGTGGATTTTAACACCAAGTTAACACAAACATTGTAAGTAAATAGTAAAGCCTTTATTCTCGTTAAGAACAGCATTTTGAAAATAAAACATTTGCCCATGCTTTACAACCTTTGTAGTTTTGTATACTTATGTACAGTCATCATGGTACACATTGATTGTCTTGAAAATTCTTTAAAGATGTACTTAATAAGATACCAGTATGCAATAATCAGCGGAAAAAAGGGTATGTTATAAAACACACATTAATACATTTAATAAATATATATTATCTATCAAAAATGAGCTTTAGCTCTCATCAATTAATAAAAAGCACCTGCTTTGTAATCCTGTAAGTTGGTAGAATAGTCCAATTGTTTTATTATAAAAGCTACAATGCTCCCTTTTGCATGGCCTTTGGTTAGACCCAAGGCATCAAGCTCAAAGCAAGCCAACCAAGATGCCTGTGTTTAGACTAAAAACAGAAACATCTAGTTCTATAGTATTTCATGTACCTTGTTTATAGAAACAAATGTTATGTATTGAGAGAGTTCTTCTGAAGATGCTACATATTTTCTGGCAAGTGCCAAACACCCTCAACTCATCTGAAAGCAGGACAGGATCTGCAAAGTATGGCTTTGAACTTTTTTCCAGCCATTGATCAAAAGCCAGTTATTATAAACCTTGTTTCGGTAATAGTTTTTTCAGATGCTTTACGATTTCATTTTTCTGCATGGAAACACCATGAGCACATAACCATCAAGGGACAACATAGTAGCTTTTATAGTATAAAAGCTAATTATATTTAACTGAACTGCGAAAGGCTTGTGCTTACTTACTTATTATGTTGTTCACAGATGCTCTACATTCTAGATAACTTTCATAAAAGGCAAAAGTAAACAATTTGTTTACTGTAACAAAAAGATAAGTTAACCTAAAGGTGCCTTTCTTCAATTGCAGTTTTATTTGGGGCATTTTGCATCACAGACTAGTGACTTACAAAAAAAAGTTGCTTATTACTAATTGTATAAAGTTGGAAAATAAAGACCCTCCTAATCTATTGCCACACCTTCACCACCACAAATTAAACCCAATCCTGCTAATTTTTAATTTTGTGAATAGTCCACATGACTAACCCACTGAGACTAGTCACGTGAGCAGCAGTTTGTAGGATCTGGCCATATCTTTGCATAAGGCCTCAAATTCCAAACAACTTCATCAGGAGCAGGATTGGGAACTATTTATCAATTCAGTCACATCTAGAAAAAGAAAAAAAAAGTCTCTTAACATAACTATATCTTGTACAGATTTTGTCCAAGGTCTGTAAAAGGTGTATTATAATTCATAAATCTTGGTTGTAGCATGATAAACTTTTTAAAAGAAAGCTGTCCTACCATTTATGCCATGGTCATCTTACATGTTTTTACAATAGAGTTTTATGAGGGTTTTTTTTTTAAACTGGTTTTTAAAAGCAAAATTCTGCAGGCAAGTGATGGTAATAGGTTTTTTATTGTTCCAAATGATGCATCTTCTGGGTAACTATCATTACCTTAAATACTATCTTACTTGATCAAAGCTTTGCTTAAAACAAGCAAAATGTATTTCTAAGTTGCTGGATAGCATGCAATATCCACCCCTACCCTACTTGGTTACTAAGGCCATCTAGCTACTTACAAAATAAAATAAGCAATCCCTAAAACAAGCACATGCTTCCTTTGCCTCGAGCAGGGAAGGGCAGGGGGGAGCTAACATACTCCTTTACGCATGCATGACAGAAAAACATTGCTTCTGGAAGAGAAGGGCTTTGAAATAAAACCCCATAAGATGATCATGGCAAGAATGGCAATATATATTTTTTCCATATATATATACACATATATATCTGTGTGCAACACTTAGGGACTGGTCTTGCAGCCTCTGTACCTGTATGTAGACCTACTGGTGTCGATGGGACTACTCGTGGGAGTACAAGTCTGCAGGACTAGGTTCCTAATTCAGTAGAAATGGAGGTACATGAAGATCAGGAAGACTCTTGAAAAATAAAAAGCTTGTCTTTCTTTTGCAGTATACACCAAGTAACTTCTTTCTGTGAAGCTACTAGCTATTCAGTTATTTGTACATTATATTTTTTTTAGTTTGAAAATATATATTTTTATTACAGCATATGCAAAGTTTAATTGTTATATGTTTCCTATGCCCTCAAGTAAAAACAATTAGCTTTTAGTATCAAGGAAAGCTAAGATTAACATTGGCCAAACAGTGAGGATACAATGATGTTTTCAATGTCCGATATGTATTAAATGTTAAATAAAGGAATGATTGCTTAAACATAATGAAAAACCATGGCACAAACAATGGGCAATGGGAACCTTTTAAATAACCTGGAGAAAACAAAGATAAAAAGCTTTAAGAAAGTCTGCCTTATATCAACTCAAAGAAGTGGATGGGAGGGGAGGAGTAGGGAAGAAACCACCTTAAACAAACAAAAACAACAACAAACCACCTCCAGCACGGAGATTCTAATAGCTAGGCACTAAAATGCACAACCACATTTAAATGCACAAACAACTGCAGTCAAGGGGACTACTCATATGAACAGGGATTAGAAAGGGAGGTCTTGACCCTATCTGCTGCTGAGTTTCTCCTGAAAGGTGGCCAGTACTGCCCAGCCGCCACCGCTTTCCTGCGTGAGAAGATCAGCCCAACAGAACAGGCGGTCTCGGGCCGTACAGTGGGTTGCCTTTAATCCACCATCACAACCAACTCCTCCTGGCAAACTCGAGTCACGTTCTCTCCCCAGCTAAGTCTTTGCAAAAGTATATCCCTCCAAAGTTTCACTTAATGGCATCGTCTGTAGGAGACATGAGAGCGCACGGCTCTTTGCTCACACTCGGCGTTGAGGCTGGAATAACGGGGAATCGATCCCACACGACCGAGGAGAGCTGCCTCTGTGCTGGACCTACGCTTTTTCTTTCGCCTCAAGAAGCTCCGTAACTTGCATGAAACATGCATAGACCTCCAGAACTGCATTTCCTGCACCAGCTTTTTAAAGAGAAGAGTATCAGCCTACAGTGTAATGGTGATTTAGTTGCCACTGAGTGACAATGCTTGACTACACACGATGCTACGTGACTGTACAGTACAGCTAGATAATGAAGCAAACAAGGTACTTTTCATGACGTTTGAAATGAAGGGAAAAGGAGCAAAATGGAAAGAAATCCTGCATGTTTTCACGCTGTAGTGGCAATCTCTTGTGGCAACATGAATTAAGTTTAGGTGAGAGGAGGGTATTTTGCAAGCAGCTGGCAACCAACAAAAACAGGCTTGCCTCGCACACTAGTTACAGACAAGAGAATATCTTACATTTCAGGTTACAACATCCCCCTCTTCCAATTTAAGGTGTGCCTACTCTATTTTAAATTAGATTCAGCTTCAGTTTTACAATTTTGTTTTTGCAATTATCTTATCAGTTCAATGGTGTTCACATTTAGACAAAATCCTCTGTAGGATTTCGAAAGCTCCTGGATGTTTTGTCGCTTTGTTCTGGTACTGTTATGGATTCCTCCCTCAAAGACACACTGCCAGGGAACAACATCTGCAACAAGGATTCTTATTCTCTACAGCCTACAGCCTTTCACCAGAGGTGTCGTCCAGTGTAACTTGGCGGAGCAGTTGGTATCTGGAAATAAGGATAGTAAACCCATAACTGAGAGATCTAGTCTGTTCAAAAATCAGTGTTATCATGCTACATGTACATGACAGCTTTCCAGACAGTAGTTCCAGAGCAAAGTGATACAAAGAAACTCATCTTCCACCCATACAGTATATTACCTCTCTGTAAAAACCATGACTGTATATACACATTAATCTCTCATTTTACTATCTGATGTTCTCCATTAAGCTTTGTATCCACCTCAAAACAAAACAAACAAAAAAAACCCCAAAACAAATTCTCTAGCCTCTCATCCTTAAACTGCCTTTTCCCAGAGCTGCATATTCTGGTATCAGAAAACATAGGCATAGGTGAATCCAAACATCAGAAGGATGCTATTCATTACTGACAGCAAAGCACAAGCCTTTTCATTGTATTCAAGTTGATATGTTTCCCACTGTCTTACCCACACAGGAGAATCCTTGTATCTAGTCCCTCTTGTTCACTAAAATCAACCAAAACTTTACTTATTTAAAAACAAAAAGAGACCTGCAATCAGTTCACGTTATTTGGTTTTAAACGTAGAGGTTGAGTTATGGAATCAGCTCATGATTCAAAATAAAGAAAACCCAACTCACATGAGTATAAACTGGCTCATGGGTAGATTTTTAAGAAGCATGTAGGTATGCATGAAAAATATGGGGATGAAAATTCTTCTTTTTCAACAGTATGCCTGCTATCGAAATGTCTTCAAGTCCAAATTACACATCATGTGAAAAATATTTACGAAGTCTGTTTGGCATCAGATCACTAAGCCATTCTTGCAACAATCAGGCTGCAGAAAAACAGGTCTATCAAAGAATGGCATGCCAAACTATTGTCTAAGAGAAAAATCAATGCTACGAACATTAAAATATTCTATATTCCTCTTTTATGAATCCCTTTCCCAGAGACGTACACATCTGTAACTTACAAAGAATTACATACATTTTACAAGAAAATGGAAGATACATGAGAGACCACCACTATCTGCAACAATGATTCTTATTTAAAAAGTAATGTAAACATTTGTGTGACTCACATCATCTTGAAAAAAAAAATCACATTAGAAATTGTGTCACTTAATAGTTATGTTAAATACCTTAGCACAAATTTAATTTGAAAGGGCCACTGAATATGTAGTCTCACCAAAGAACTTGGTTCACTCAAGCTACAACTGCAAAATGTGAACGGCCAAGTAAAGAAATGCAAAATACTTTGTAATTACATCTTTTCTAGAGAGAAGGGAAGCATTACATGCATACTTGCTGCCCGAATTTTCATTTACAGCTTTCCCCCCTGCTGTGAATAAGCTAAAAGCAGGTTTTTCAATTAGCAGTGGTTGTATATATCAGTGCACATCAAAGATTTCTTAAATCATCACATTTTGATACTTACAGTCCCACCATTTAGCACAACTGCCATCTCAGTTGGCTGATAAACATTGCTTCTAAAAGGAGCACTAGGTCGGCTTCCCAAACTGCCGTTTCGAAATCCTGCCGTTCTTAGCGCTGTGTTTAGAAAAGAGAGATCGTTCTTAGGAACACAATTAATGCTGTGCATCTCCTTTGAAATCATAAAAGTATCTCGCTTCCAGTTTAGTTATTGGGGACTCTGCCATTGATTTTAACTTTTGTGCTGCCATACCAGTTTTTACATTGCTTTTGAACAGCAGTTTTTCTTACATAGTTGGGATGGATCTCAGAAGAGTCAGTTTTAAAATTAACTGTTTGCTGTGGAATGGGAAAAAATTTATTGGAACCAAATTTTTGAAGTTTGCTTAGTCTCATTTCAATAGGAGCTAAATGTCTTCAATCACCGAACCTTTGACGTATCTTGTGCAATGTATTTTGCAAAATGTTCACTGTATTGGTCTGGATACTGTGGGGTTAAATAAAATGACACTACATTTTGCTTTCTATCAAATTCAGAGGACAGGGATCCAAAACATTGCTTGAGCCAGTAAGCATGCTCACAACCCCCCTGAGCATTACTTCAGCATGACTAGCGTATAAGGATTTTCCAGATGTTTCAGATTATATTTACTCTGAGAAACTAGAAATATGAAATAAATACTGCTTTCGAATAGCTTAAACATGGCAAGTGACTGAAGCAAAAGAGAAGATGCTGATTGTCCTTCTGAATGTTTATACCAGAAATACATCAGTCTCTCCATTAATTTTAGCACAAGTTTGGATTCAAGATGTATATTCTGAATGAGAGATACACATAGTTAGGGTTATGCTTCTTTCTCTCTAAACCAGCCCAGGGATTGGCACATACAAACTCTCTTTTTACTTTGGCAGTAAATAATGGCTTTACTGATTTCAGATGTGGCCAGGGAACAGAGCTCATTTATCCATGCGACTTGCATGGTTACAACGAGCAATACTCATCTGTGAGCTGATAAATAGAAACACGCCTAGTTCAGGCACCTGGGGCAAGAATTTCTCTTAGATTTAATTCTAATTACAATCTACACTCTCTGGCTGAAACCGTGAATGAGCTGAAGTTTACAAGAAGTTCAGCATAGACTTTAACGAAGCCAGGATTTAATAGAGTTGCACCGTATGGAACAAGATTTAAACTGCCATGTGCTGTCCTCTATCCACTGCTACTCCTCTCTTTGGGAATTGTGCACAGAGATGAAGAACCGTATTGATTAGCACAGAAATTTAGAAATCCAGTCCTGCAAATGCTCAGTTGTTGACTTCAGATACACACGGACCCTCACTTGCTCTATATTGTAAAATTATATATTTTCGCAGAACACTGGGAGAACAAAAGATGAAAATGCCTAAACTAGAATTATGTATTTTTTATTTTATATTTAACCATCTCAGGGTCACTAGTATTCTTTCTTTGTAGTTTGGCTGCTTCTTGTGCGTTAAACACAAATGACTGCACTGGTATTTGCTAGTACACATAAAGAAAAAAAATCTCTTTATAATGCATACTATCATTAAAATCTTTACACGTTTACACAAAATATTTACACAAAACTCCATGGTCATTTCAAAGTTATCTTAAAGAGCCAGTAAATTCAATTTCATATTGCTAAATTTTCCTTCCCTATTATTGCAGTAAGTCTAAAATTCTTCTAACATGAGAATCAGAGACAAAGCTTGTGGACAAAATACTCATTTTGAAATTTTTTTCTCATACCAGTTTCACCATTTTTCCTTGTATTTTTTCCATTACTGTTAAATACATCTACTTGTGTAGAGTATGTATAGGTAAAAAAAAAATATAGCGCCAAGAATATTTGAGCAAATGTTGTGCCAGTCTCCTTTTAACACATATTTTAATTTTTTTTAACTTTGTTTTTAGGCATTGGCTCTGAGCGTGACTTGTAGTACTACTAAAAGTTATTAAATGAAATTCAGTGAGTACCAGAGCTTCTTAGGCTTGGGTTTCTTGACAGCTGTAGCATTCTACATTTCAAATCCAGATTTTTCATGTATAAGGCAAATTCTCTTTGCCTTACAGAAGCTGCCCTACTAGTGTGCATTGCACTTCCAGAGAGCACTGAGAACTATTTAAGTTGCCTTTTTCCAGGGTTTCTAAATACTTTACTAACATTTTTACACGACACAGGTATGAAAATAACTCTTTTAAGTAGATATTTCAACTTATCTATCATATGAGTATTAAAATCCCAGATTAGTATGTTGTTTACATGATGTTTAAAATAATTTTGCTTTATTAATGCTTAATGATATTCCTGGAATAGAACAGCTCTTGTTGTTATGTATAACTTGGAGCTACATTTTGCTAAGAAAGAGAGACACTAGGAGAACATATGCTTGTTTGAACCTATAGTTTAAAGGTTATTCAGATTCTTAAAATGCTGCTTAAAATCTTAAAAAAAAAAAGAGAAAAAAAGAGCAAAATTACTAAATTATTTTATACAATTATTAATGGAAATAACAGGAATTAATGGAAAATATGTTTATCCAAGCACGTTTTCTATTTGAAGCTAACTACTTACTAAAATGAATACTACACTCGGGGAACTAAGAGGTGTTTTCTGGTTATCATGTCTTCCAAAATCTTACAACTAGTAGATCTTATATTTTTAAGCATCATTCTGAAGTATAATTGAAGAAAGTACCCTTCCTTTAATTTCTAAACTCTTAATGATGAATTCTTGAATCGAGGTTAATTAAATGAATAAAAGAAGAGAACATTCTCTACATACCTGCAGAGAGCCAACTGCTAATAGATTCCAGGTGCTTAGCCACTGACAACAATCAGTACAGTGATCTGACTTAAATTAACACTTCAGCAGCCATAATATGTGACTTGAATATTATTACCTGTATTTACGTTAAGTCTCTACCATACTAGTAAGTTTTGTCTCCAAACCCTGTTGTCTTAAGTCTGTACTTAAAGAACTGCTGCAAAGGAATAATGAATCTCTTTTGATTTATTAAAAACGTGTGTATCCTTCTCCCATGTGCCATAGGAATAGGAATGACATGCATTTATTACGATAAATATTAATAAAGGCATCAGATAAGGAAATCTATTTTGTATTCTACCGCGTAAGATTCAGATAGATTAAAACAGAACATAAATTGCACTATAATAAACAATATAATGATTTTATAGCTATGATACGTCTACCCATTTCACTAAAAAACTTAATCACTGAATGATTAGATCAAAAAGGAGCTTCCAGTTCTTTTTTAAAATGTATGCATGAATGGGAGTAATACAGACTGAAAGATCCAATTTCATTCTTAGATCTGCCTTAGTCAGAAATAGCCCCACTGAAGCCACTGCACCTTACTATGAAATTAATTTAATGGGAGATGGAGGACAGTAAAAAAAAAAAAGAGTGCTTTTACAGTCCATCGTGAAGCTGCCTCTGCTGCTCTGGAACATTAGTAATGAACAACCATTCTTTTATCCATGCGATTTTTTGTTTGTTTTACCACTGCCTTTGGTATATACTCACAGAACTTAACTCCTTTCTGTTCAAAGCTTCCATACTAGAAGGAGACCTTTAAAGTTCCTGCTAAAAGACTTGGAGGAAAAATGCCTTCCTGACCCGACACTGTGCCAAACAAGAGTGCTGTTTTCCTCCATGTCTGGTCTGTATCCAGAGGAAACATCAAACCCAGAGGAAATCAAAGATACATAAAGATGAATAGGAAGGTGAAGTGCCTGGACAACATGCCCCAAGCTGCCTTTTGGGGGCTGCCAAAGCAATGTGGCAACTATTGGCTGGGATACCAAAGTCCTCTTCTCAATTACAGTGAATAAAAAGCAGTTTGACTAGTACTGAAATCCTTTACCCAACTGTGGGACAGCACCAGAGCGCAACCTGCACTATAGAACACCATTGGCCTCGTGCTTCCCATCAGCGGTCAGATACGCATCCCTGTGTATTTTCTGATACGGGTTAAACTTTCAGCAGTGGTTTGGATCTCTTAAGCTAACAGTTGTTGCTGGCCCTTTCAGTAATCGCTCAAAAACATTTTCATTGCAGATTTTAATGATGTCTCATCACATATTGTTCTATGTCACCAAACGGCTACGACAAGGAAAGCAACCATTACCTGGAAACTTCTATATATGCATAGTCTGTTCAGACGTTAAAGCTGTCAGAACAAAGACTGTCTTTGAAATTGTCTATATGCCACTTTGCATTTTTCCCCCCCCAGTGTCACAAACTGGCATTAAATCCCATTTAAATGGAAATATAATTAATAGCAATTATTTTGCTGCTCAAGAGGCTGAGCACTTTGTAACATAGAGCACTTACTTGATTTTTTCTTGGGTTTTTGGAAAATACTTCATATTAAATGTTGTTAACTGATAATGACAAAAAATGTCATTTAAACTATTTTAAAATAGAGGCTATTTTTTCCACAGTAAATTTTTTTGGCTTTCAGTGTTGGCTTTGCATTGGAAATTGTTCAGTTTTTCAATGAAAAAACAACATGGAAAAGAATCATTTTAACCGAAGATGTATTTTCTGTATTGCATTTTTTTCATTTTTTCCCCCACTAGGTGATATCTTAATGAAAATTCTAAAAAGGAACAATATATAGAGTGAAAAATATGGCATTTGCAATGACCCTTGTTTTGAACACCTGAAAAATGTCTTATACAGATGATTTTCTTGGCTACTACAGAAAAATACAGTCCTCTGTAGCAGATTCTTACCTGCATTATGCTCATCCATCGAAAAGGCTTTGTTTTCCATGTAGCTCCGAGGAAGCTGTATAT
This sequence comes from Fulmarus glacialis, assembly GCF_000690835.1. Classification (NCBI taxonomy): domain Eukaryota; kingdom Metazoa; phylum Chordata; class Aves; order Procellariiformes; family Procellariidae; genus Fulmarus; species Fulmarus glacialis. The sequence continues at coordinate 6,581 of NW_009203233.1, read as the reverse complement.
CTTCCTCAAAAGCAGTTTCACGCATCCTTGGCTGTGAAGTATCAAAATAATTGGGAGTGTTTTCCTGCTGTGATGGAAGGATGGTACAGTGAACCTCTGGGATGGCATGAAAAATAACAAACACCCAACCACTGGACACCAGTGCAATAGCAAGAGTGGGATCACTCCATTTGTCTTTTCTCTTTAGCTCAGCATTACCAAAGAGGTACATAGTCATCCAGGCTACCCAAATCAGAATGGAAAAAAAAAGTGTTATAATGAGGCATACTCCGTTTTTCTTCCATTTCTTAAACTTTCCACAGAGAGTGAAAAGAGAAAATCCCATGGTAAATACCATCAGGAACATAACATAAATCAAAGCCATTGCAAAATCCATCGGTTCATAGCTGCAGGCCAACTTGTTATCTCTGACAACTGTCAGTATTAACCACTCGGTTGCAATAATGACCTGAACGAGCATCAGGCAGATTGCCACACCAGCTAGATGCCAGCCAGACGGACTCTTCCCATGTCGAACTAGTCTACGAAGTCTCCAGGCTTGAGCTAGCAAGCATGAGAAGCACAAAGCAAAGATAACTCCCCATAGAAACCTTCGGGTAGAGCACACCGTTTCATCTTCTTGTATGATGAAAGCAAACGTCAGCCCAAACAGTCCGAGAGTCCCAAAAAGAAAGAGGAAGTGCATTCCCAGGGGGCTCTTCTTCTCCTTGTCCTTGATGAAGGGCAGCCTCACCAGCAAAATCAGCATCAGCAATAACGTCGTCAGCACACCTGCCCCCGCAACCGCCTCCACAACTATTCCCCAAATGGCATCCACGTCGCACAGGTAAACGTACTGAGGGAGAAGATCCAGTCCGCACCCTCTAGACGTACTTGAGTTTTCAGAGGAGCCATAGCTGATCACGAAGAGGAGGAAGAAACCAATGGCTGGGTAGGTTTTCATTTTTCTGTCTGAGACAACAAAATATTTGTTTGTTTAGCTACAGTTCACTTTGGAGAATTTCACAGCAATTGGAAGCCCAGCTTGCTTCAATAGCCCATGTTTACTGGTTTTTTGCACTGGATTTGCAGCTGGCATAGCCTACCCTTAGCCCCCTTCGCTGCCCTCCCGGAAAGCTGCTTTTGCCTGTTGTACTCAGAATGCAAAGTGACTCATTTCTGTGTTTGCACAGATTGAAACGAACATTTCCAAACACTGCCCCTGCAAATATCCTAAAACACAACGAGGAGAAATGATGTATCCTGTTGCAAAATAATACATTATCTACAGTACTTTATTGTTCAAATTCAGGTGCTTAAAGTATGTGTAAATGGCACTGGGCCTGATGCAAGTGTAAGTTGTATCAGAATGTGACTGTTTCACAGCCTTTCTCCTTTTACTGGAATAAAGGCAGAGTCAAAGCCACCTTTTTTTTTTTTAAGGATAGAGCAGGAAAATAAACATTCTGCTTTTTTTTAAAAGCAAAATCTTGTTTTCATGCTCAGTCAATAGGCAGTTATAATATTCACTCCTTTCATCCTCTTCCGAAGCCCAGGTATTAGATTGCGTTTGCAAATGGGAATGGTTGGCTAGAGAAATCCCATATTCTGTAACAATGGTGCACACATGCAGTGTCATCAATCAACTAATCAAAAATGAATGACTCATTGTGCTTCTTAGCAAGTTGAAAGCCATTCAAGGAAACAAACAACAAAAAACAGAGCATCACTTTCCCCGATCCAGAGAGTGAACAATGGTAAACTCTCTAGGAACACAACACATCCCACTCGACCATCAGGACCAAACATCTGGACGAATCCCAACTTAGTTTTAGGAAGAACACGGGTTAGGTGCTTTAAAAAGATACACGTTATGGCATTTACTTTTATTAAGCAAAGCAGGGCAAAGGAGATATTGTTAAAAATGTAACCTTTAAATGAAGAATCTGCCCCAGCAATAGCTGCCCTGTAAGGGCAGTCTGAAGGAAACACTACATGCACCAGATATGAAACCTGATGCTGTTAACCTTCACTTGCATAGTTAGTGCTGCAGGTTCCAGCAGGATTGCATTCATTGATATGAGCAACAAGCCTAGGTGAAAATGTTCAGAGTAAGACTTCCATTTGTATGGTATGACCATATGGAAGAAAAGCACCATATAAACAGGCAATAATGTTAGTCATATAGCTCATGTGACGTGTTTAAGATATATAGTGAGAAGCAGAGAAACTATCGGTAGCTCTTTTGTAAGTTAGGCAAACAGCCCTAAATGATTACCCATCTAAAGATATTTCATAAATCAGAAATGCATTTAATGAAAACATCGAAAACTTTAATAAGAGTTGAAAATGGTTTAACGTAACGGTGCAACGTTGTTGTATTGAACATGATCAGTCATAACCAATACAAAAACTATTTACATAGACTGTCTGAAACTGTACAGAGTCTCTTACAGCTGAGAACTATGGGGTTTCTTCCTGTGCATTACAGTCCTGTAATGATCAATCTTGAGGACCTCAATCTTCAAACTAATGTTCATTCCCCTTTCACTGAGTAATGACCAATGCCCATTTTCGGCCTCTGCCAGGAGACAGATGATGGAAATTATGCTGTTTCCTGTTAGAGGCACCAAGACAGTAAATATGCTAATATAAATGTGTGATGACTTTATGGTCTTCATTCATACAACAGACAAAAAAAACTTACTACAAAACTTCATCTCAGAAGTGGAAGCTGTGACAATGTGATCTGGGACTGGACAAACAGGAAAAGGTAATTGATGATCTTTGCCCGTCCATAGAAATTACGGTATCCTTGCACTGTTGAAAGGGCTACAATGTTCTAATGATGCAATGACCTGCAGCTAACGACTAATGATTTTTTTTTCTACCTAACTGTAATTTACTTTATGGCGAATTGGTAGAATATTTACTTGTTTATATCTGATTTGTGTAACAGGTTTCTCAATGACTCTGTCACAAAGCTCACATTAAAAACACTGTCTTTACAGACAGAAAACTAATCATCAGTGAAGTGTATTCAGTTTTGTATTGAATATGGTTACACTCAAGAAATCTCCTTGCCCTATGAGTACGTAATTAACTGGAAGGAAACATTCTGAAGGTAATTTTGCAATTCCTTCTATGCACAGGCGGTTCCTACTTCAACTACTGCATTTACTCTTTAGAATATCCAAAATATCCAAAAAAGTGTGAAATGGTCAGTGCCTGCTGATACAAAGGGAGGAAATCCACTAGGATCTACTAAGGCAATGCCGCAAACCACTGGTACCAATTTCAAGAAGCAGGTCATGTGGAAAATTATTCAAAATTCATTCTAAATGTCTCCCAAACTGGAAACAATAAACAGCCCTTAAGTGAGGATCATGTTAATTTTCCACTATCTTATCACTTACAAATTATGATATGCGTGTACTAAACTGGTCTCAATACTAGCTTTGTTTATTAGCTACTCTCCAAAGACCTGGGGGGTAATGAATTAAGTGCAGGTATCTCCAGTTCTAAGATATTTTCCAGTTTTCTGGTTACTTTATTCATGTCATGTAACCCTCATGTGATTGAGCTATTCTAGGACAGTCGGTTTCCATGGAGATTGTGCTGCATGGGTAAGCAGTCATATTGTCAGCCCATCATTTGTTTCCTCTTCCTATTTGGAAGTGTTTCGGAGGGGGGAAGGGAGGGTTAATGAATTTTGAGTACGAAGAAGTAGTTTCTTTTGGAAGGGGAAATTAAACTGTGACAAAATGTATTGAGAATTCAGACAAAAATATATATTCAGAAATGCTGAGATGTTCAACTCGAGGAGTCTTCCCAAGTTACTTCCATTTGTGAAATTACTTTTGGGAGAGCTGATGGAAATAAGCAGTGGTTCTCTTAGAAATCTCATAGATAGCTATAGTATTGACCAAGAAATCTCTAGGACTGCTGACAGGTATTCTTGGCATGAAATCATATCCTACCAAATGTCAGTAAGTCTCGCTAAACAGCAGACCCTGTCCACACCAAAGCTTGCAAGCAGGGCTTGAAATCTCCAAACGAGGAATCTTTTCCTCACCACTGCTATCAATATAGCCATGTTTGCAACCTGTTTACTATGTGTTTACTAGGTAAAAAGTGGCAACGTTAATAATCAACCCCAATGACGATACCCGCCAAAATCCTCTTTCTAGCACTGGAACTCAGCACTGAACTCAGACAGCTGTATAGACAAGGGAAAACACTGCATTACAACATACCAGTTTGGCAAGGGAATACCACAGCTTTAGTTGAAACCATAGATTCAATAAATTTAAGGGAAAACTAAAAAGTCTTTTTGTCAGAAAAGTTGTTTTGGAAAAAAGAAGTATATAAATAGGGGTTTTTTATTAAAATAGTGTCTTCCTCAAGCCTGTGCTGTGGGTAGAATGGCAGAGTCCTGTGTCTCTCAAGATTTCATAGTAAAATCTTCTATCTGCACATTATCTCCAGTAGTTACCTAAATAAGTAACTGTAGAGGAATAGTATTTTTACCTCTATGTCTAGATTAGCTCTTAGCAAAGTTATGCAACCTCACGGTAGTAACAATAACGCTCTATTTAACTGGCACTTCACTTCTACTATTACCAGAGAGCTACAGCAATAGCAATACAGAAATGTCACAGAAACATTCCAGCACAGATATAGTAAGTAAGTGGCATCAATATATCCCCCGCATAGTTAAATGGAACTGTTCGTACAGAAGGAAATCAACTTGAGATTTTTGGGCTTTTTTGTTCCCAGATCCCCTTCCAAAATTATATTTCATTACAAGTAGTTATGCCAACATACCTGAACCCAGAGCAATCACAAGCACTTAAAATGAATCAATAAGCCTTAGCCATTTCAGGCAAAAGCAGCAAACAATTAGCAGGACAGCTTGCAAATCCAGTCCTCAATTTTTGGTCCAAAATCTGCTCTCAATGCAAACAGTAATAACGCCACTGTTTTGAACAGAGTGAAGTCCCCTACATTATCTGGTGTAGAATCACTACAGAAATGGCAGACACAAAGCTGCCCCAGTGGGTACGAAGTACAGTTACAAGCAACTAAGCAGAAACAGAAAATCTCACAGTTGTCATCAAAAAGTTGTCACCGTTAAAAATCAATGAGGCTTTCAATAGCTAAAGTCTTCTGACCAAAGACCGCAAATATCTCTTATCTGGTCAAAAAGATACTGCTGGATGCTGCTAGAGGATATATATAAAGAATAAATCTGTAACCATGCAAAGATTTAAGGTTAGGCTGTTCATGGTTAGATGGGTTATCTGTTCCCCTTTTTAGAGTCCTAATGTTAATCAACTGATACAGGAAGATGCATCCAATCACAGCGAAGAAAAACAATCTAGTAAATAAAAGCAATAGTAGCAGAAATAGTAACCTGCTCTGTCACACATAGGCAGAAGACTGGTTCACTGTACAATTTCCGAAAGAAAACCGCCCCCACCACGAAGTGTTGTGGAGAGATGCTAGTGAGCGAGGAATTAATCACAACACGGGATCTCTGCCAGCTCCTTTTGATCAGATCTGACGAATGAGCTTCAGGACTGATAACAGAGCAGCAACAGCCAAGCCGAGATCAGACTACTCAAGAGATGTATTTCCAGAATAATAATTAATAGTGCAATTGTGCTTTGTATGCAAAAATACAGCAGTGATTTAGACATCCCCTGCATTAGAATAATACACATCAGGCTATGTACAGCCTCACAGTTACAGGAAACAAGACCGCACTCCAAGAAGGACACATAGAAAAAGTACTGTTTTCATTTAGAAATACTTGGCAATGCTGAATATACTATGAAATTATTTTTCTAATGTTCTTGGTGCTCACAATTTCCTTCGGTCAGATTCTGTATATCGCCTGTGCCTAGATACCTCTGACTATAATGCCTGACGTTCATTATACTACTGATAGCAATCAATGATAGCAATCAATGTTTTTCTTTTCTTTGCTAATTCTCAGACTGTTTCTATTCATGTCACGGCCTCCTGACAGATGGGTTTCCTTCACCTGATTTGTTCTGATGCAGCGAGAGAACACCTCAACACCAATATTCACTGCTGGTAAGTAGCAAGCGCATCACTGACAAATAGATACTTGGTACTATAGGCATGATAACCAACCTAGGTGTTTAGGTTCAACACACAGGAAATCTTGTTAGCCTTGGGATAAACATTAAGTCAGGTGTAAACAAAGGGTTCACAGAAGTGCTAAATCCTATAGCTATTTGGCTTTGCGGAGAGGTAATATAGAGACAGGGCTTTTTATAACTAGAAAGAAAACCGCTAATGCTGCGCAGCCCTTCTGCGGGGCTGCACTGCACCCAGCGCTGCGCACCCACAACCCCGGCTGGGGCTCCCACCGGCCCCGGGACCAGACAACAGCAGCGAGGGGCCAACAAAAGGCTCTTCCCCCTCGGCCCAGACCCCATTACCGCTGCCCTTGAGCTCCCGCCGAGAAGTGAGCTGGAGAACAGCGCAGAGCCGCCTGGCTTTCCTGCAACTACCCCGTGTCCGCGCAGGAGCGCGGGTGCGAAGCCAAGCACCCCCTCCTTGCAGGCCGG
>NW_009203232.1:0-31611 GCF_000690835.1 Fulmarus glacialis | reverse complement strand
CTTCGCCTCCGTTTGTTAGGAAGGAAGGGGCAAGGCTGGATTTATCCGGATTCAGCGGGATGCCGCTGATGTTTGCGCCGCGCAGCCCCCCCGCCGCCCGCTGCACTGCCCACGCGGGAGGGAGCCGCAGCTCCGGCTGCACCCCGGCCCTGAACCCCCATTTGTGCTCATCTCACGGTAAGACCAAAGCCTGAACCCAGCGCATGGGTAGCGCTACAACCAGACACATTTTTATCCCCTTCGTTTACTAAAATACGGGAGGAACTACAAGAAACAAAAATCAGCTGTTCCCCAACACAGCAGCACAGAAAACAGCCTCCCTTCTTTCCCACGTCCTTAAATCCGGTATTTGTAGCAGCTCTCCTGGGGCCCCACTCTTCCAATTCAGCTATCTACGCCAAGATCTCACCAGTGGTGGACACTGGTTTCCTGAGTTTCCCAACGAGAATGCAGTAAAATCAGATGCTGCGCTTAGTTCCATCCAGACTCTGCCACTTTTTGAACCAAAATTGATTATGTGATTCGTGATCTTCCACTGCTGAGAAAGAAGATGTGTTTTGCCGGCCAGCTCTCTAGATGCTCCCTGGACACAAAGGCCATACAACTTTGGATCCTGCCTGCTCCTTACCTTTTTGGCCCAGGCAGAAGTGGTCCTTCCACTATTCTTAAAAGGAACTGGGTCTTACAGAAAAATAACACCCATGCTGGGTTGGACCAAAGAGTCATCTCATACCATTTTTTGTCTCTGACTGTGCCCAATACCAGATATTTTAAAGGAAGAATGGAAGTTTAGGCAAGCATTTACTGATAATCTTCCACTCCTTAGTGATTTGCAGCTCAGTGAATTCCTGAGTCAGAAGTGATATTTGTGCAAAAAACTAGCTATATGACTCTGGAATAAATATTAGTTGCTAGAGATCACTTCTTCACCTGCAGTGTTCTAGAGATGACCAGTCATACAAGCCATGAGAGGCACAGTCCGTTCCCTTCTCAGTCCCCTCAAGACTAAAGCTGTAGTATACAGGGCACAGATAACTCTGAAATGAAGCTCATGCACCAGATTTAGTATTTCGATGGCTGTTAAGTGTATTGCCTGCTATCTTTACATTAGCAATTACACGCATATATATATATTTATATCCAAAATACATGGATACAAACCACCTCAATTACCAGAGCTGAATTTTGCAGCACTCCTTTGAAAGATTCAGAGGGTTTGCTGTGTTTTGCTTTGCCGCTATCGCAGCACTTACACATTTTTAGGCAGTAGAATTGGGTGGTACAGATAGAAAACTTCAAAAGTAGGCACCAGAAAAGAGGTGAATCCAGCCTTTGCCAATTCCTTCAGATCAGTCAAATTGCTCAGTTACCTCAGACCTTTCGTGATAAAGGTCAATCTTTTCACTTCCTGGGGGAGAAAATAAGCTAAAATGAGTTTGTTTGGTTTTTTTCCTTCTTAAGAACCGACAATTTCCAGAAAGCGATGCAGTCACAAACCTCAGTAGCAAAGTGATGGATGGGCTTCAGGAACACGCGGCTTTATTAGCAATTCTTCCACTTTGAGTGTATTAGATGTATCTAGAATTTCCATGGAGAAACCCGAACCTCTAAAGGATGTGCCATGATCGCTAGAAAAGACATGGGTCCACTAGGTGGCACAAATACACCATTTAAAAGCAAGAGCAAGCCAGGCGCTGCCTACCTCCTATTCAACATGTTTTATTTATGCATTTATGCAAAGCAAATGGGTACAGATAAAGATTGTACACACAGCTATAATCCAGTAACCCACACATCTCTTTTCAAATAAAAACAAGCTCAGATGTCACCGTGCTCCTTTGGACTTAGAGGCTCAGTGAAAATCTCCCCAAAGAGCAGTATCTGCTCCTGCAGACCTTGACTTACTCACGGCTGACTAACCATGCTGCAACTCATTTCTGTGCTTGCATTCAGGAAAATACAGCCGTCCCTGCTCAGCAGTATTAAAATCAAGGAGAAGCAGCCACTGACTTTCTCATTTTTCCCACCTTCTTCCATTTGCCATCACGCCATTCTAGTTAGTTTAAGCAAACAATTCCTGCACCATCACCTTGAAATGGCAGAGGACACACCACTGACAAACCTGAGGGAGCAACTCTGCTCAGATGATGCTGAGCTAGCAGCTCACACAGGCGGGATAGGCAACTATCACGTGATAAATTCCCAAACTCACCATCTACCTGAGCTCTAATGTAGATAAATCTAACATTGACACAAAACAAAGGCAATACAATTATTTTTATACCCAAAATTCTAAAAAAGTCACAGATCATAATACAGGTAATAAGGGACAATTTCACTGCAGCTGGATAGGCACGTGCCTAATCACACTACTGTTAGGAAAATTTCCCAGTCAGAACTGTTGCCCCTCTGGACAGCCCTTCTGAGACCATCTAGTCCAACCCCCTGCTCAGAGCAGGGTCATCTACAGTAGGCTGCCCAGGACTCTCTCCCATCGGGTTTTGAATACCTCCATGGATGGGGACTCCACAACCTCTCTGGGCAGCCTGTTCCACTGTTTGACCACCCTCATGGAAAAAAAAGCATTTTTCTTATGTTTAAATGGAATTCCCTGTATTTCTATTTCTGCCCATTGTCTTTTGTCCCTTCCCTGGATACCACTGAGAAGAGACCGTCTCAATCTTTTTACTCCCACCCATCAGGTATTTATGTACATGGAGATGTTCCTCTCCCAGCCTTCTCTTCTCAAGCTTGCTCAGCCTCTCCTCATGTGAGGGATGCTCCAATCCCTTAATCATCTTTGGGGCCCTTTGCTGGACTTGCCAGGAATGTCCATGTCCATGTTGTATTGAGAGCCTTACGGAAGACATTGTGTTTGGGGAGTTCATTATCTTGGGCAAGCCGCGTCTGCTCTGCTGGGCACGAGCAGCCCATACGTGGGCACGGGTAGCTGCTGTGCGGGGAATCTGCTGGAGCGCCCCGTGCCCGCCTGTGCTGCGCGCTGGTGGATGTGACAGAGAGAACGCTGCAGCCTGCCCGAAGATATATGGGGCTTTTTTGCTTTTGTGGCTAAAACAGTGCTGGCAACACACCAGTGTTTCTTCAGCTGTTGCTGAATAGTGCTTGCACAGCATCAAGGCTTTCTCTCTCCCCCCATTTATACTGGAGGATGAATGGCAAGACTTTAGGTTCCGGAATTAATACTGCTGCAGCTATTATGATCTTTGTGTTGCCCAAGAAGGGTCAGAGGATGAAATGAAACCGGACTGCCTGTATACACACAGCTAAAAGACTAGGGTACCAAAACTGCACACAACTGCTTTCTTACACTGTTAGCAGAGAAGAAGAGGAAGTATAAAATTCTGTCCCAAAGAATGGTTTAAAACAACCAAAAAGTCTGTGGTCATACGGTTTCATTTAGGAATAATGGCATTGGAATAGGTCAGGCTTGCCACATGTGCACCAATTTCTGTATAAAATATTTTAAATTGAAAGATTGAAGCCCTAATCTTAACCTTTTTTAATTAGCATCACACAGGAATCCCAATGTTTCTCAGATTTAGGGTGACAAAAAAAAAAGAACAAATTGGGTTTTCCAACTGAACCCTAGAATTGCTTATTTAATGTTAGATGAATTATCTAAATTTTAGGGACATACTGTAAGACAAAAAAAAATTAATTCTAAGAATTTCTTAAAAACACATTATGATAAGTTTAATTGAGCAATTTAGGTTTTAATAAATTGATAAAAACTGTTCTTTTATTTTCTCCAGATTCCTCTGCTTCTGACAATACACTTTCTTTGTTTTGTAGAGAAACAACCCCAACGATTATTGCTTCTCCTTTATTATTTTTCTGATGTTATTCTTCCCCCATCCCCAACTGCAGATAACAACAGAAGACAGACAACTTGAGTATTCAGACTTTTCCCATGATTTGATGTCTGCCCCACTCTGCTTTTAACTCACCCCAGCTGAGGACTAACACAGGTCATGAGGCTTCCACGATCTTTTGATCTGCCAGAAGGTGAAGACAGCACAGAAGCTTCTTGGAGCAGAGTCCAGGAGAGTCATGTTCATATCCCGACTCACATAAGCCTTGTTTCATACATGACGTATATGGTAGTCCACAGATTTAAATCTTCCACAAATTTGTGCTTGTACTTTGTACTTGATTTAAAAGCAAAGTTGTATAAATATTACTTTTCTTTTATTACAAAAATGTATATAAAAATAATAGTAACAGAAGCTTTACTATAGTCTGAATATTAGTGATGTTTTAGTGTTAGAAAGCTGCACAGGCTTTGGTCACCAAAATGATGCCAGTTTTATTATACCATCTGTGCTCAACGATCCGCTAATTCTTCATAATTGATATGCATGTAAGAATTACTATTAATTGAAGTGTCATGGTTTTAACTGTAATGTCAAAATATACATTTTTTTTGGTAAGATGAAATACAGTATCTTCAAGAAAATGGAACACTTGCTCTTTTTTTTTTTAATTCAGATTCCAATTTAAAAGAGTTTATATACAAAATAAGATATTTAAAAGTCACCACTGAAGACATGGAGAGCAGAACATGAGTCCTTTTCTCCTTCTTACTGGACTGCTTCATTCTAAATAATTAACGTCAGTTAGCTTCAGTGAAAACTACTGACTTAATTACAAACAATATTAATACATAAGTAACATTTAGAGACAACGATCTCCCCATTCCTGTAACTGGCAAATAAGAGACCTAAAAAGTAAAACACTTTAAATAAACAATTCCTTTCAATGGCTCAGAAGCCTAATGTCATACAAGTATTTTCAGGTACTTCTGAATGGGTGTTCTAAGTTGTTTTTAATTAGTAAAATTTAATACATATAGACACATAATAAATAACAAAACTGACAAAATACAATATATGAAAAATAAAATATATCTATATAGCTTGCAACAGCAATTACTTACCTATGAATATGAGACAATATTTCCAGTAACACAATATTCTTTGTAATTTCTAACTGTAACAAAATAGTGCAAAATAGATAAAATCTAAAAGAAGAAATTTTTTTTTTTTCCATGTCATTTAATATGTTGTTAACACCTTAGACACGCTTGTAATGTTAGCTGGTAATCACAGTTTTTTATTCAACATTAGGCAAGCAGAACACTACCTGTTGGCCAATGCAAGGAGGTACAACAATACAGCTCCCACTTCTAGTCCTCTGCATGATACCTATGAATATGCATCATGTCAACCTGAATGGCGTGTAATTATTAGAAAACTGTATGTTCTTGAATAGAAGAATGATTTGATATACAATTATCTATATAGATGGACTTTAAGAGCATATCATAAGATTGTGATTGCTGACCGCATCTTACTTCATAGCCTAAATTTGAAATGCTCCTCTGCTAAATACACCAGATATTTAAAAATTAGTTCTCACTGCATTTACCCAATATGTGTGTCACAACATAAAGGCCTGTGTCACCTCTTCAACAGCTTGAGCTTAACTGTGTGAAGGATTCCAGGTTTTGTTCTGATCTTTTAAAACCAAAATTTGAAAAATATCTCCAGATATGTTTCAAAAATTTGAATATAAAATACTTTAGAATTAATTTTATAATATTTAAAGGATTTCAATACATCTTTAAAAATACAATTTTTCTCTTCACTTTTTATTTAATATTGGGATAATATTTAAAATGCAGTTTCACACAAAGATTAAACAAAAGGAGATGAGTAGTTTTTAGATGACAAAAACATTAATAAAGAATAACTGGTTTTTTTTTAATTAAGAAAAGGTACAGTAAACAAAATGCATTCACAAAATAGTTGATCAATACTTTTAAATACCCTGAAGAATGACCTGTAAACAGAAAACACTTGTTAAAAGCCCAAACATAGGAAATTGTCATGAGTATAAAACATACACTGGCTCAGCATTTTTAAGACAATTATGTATGTTATTCTATGTTAGCTTACACTAAGATGAACAAACTTCTGTAACCATATGAGATAAGCAAACAGAAATAAAATAATAAAATGAAAACGAGAGATTGTCGTATCAAGTACTCGTTTCCTTCTCGTAATTATTATGTTTGCAAAATAGTAATAAAACTTAGCCAGCCTTGATACAAAAGCCAGTCACCCCAGCCAGTTGGGAAAGCAGAATTTTGCAAAGTTGGTTACTTCACCGGTTCTCAGAAATTTCAAAGGTAATCACTGATTTGAAGAAAACAGAGGTAGAATACAAGTCAGCCTTCATAATTTTCAAAAAAAAGTCCTTGTAACAAGGTAGTGCTTCATTTGCTCAAGTACTGGTTATTCCTTGAAGCTCACATTTCTGGTGGAGAAAGAAAAAATTTCAAAATAAAGCTATCTATTATATTTTACTAATGAATATTAGGATAAAAAGTAATAATTAGATTTAGCCTCCTCATATTCTCTTCTGTTATTCCTGAATATCAACTATTAGCATATTATCTACAACTCTACATTCAGTTTATTGACTCATTGCTCAAATGCTTAACAAAGTAAATGTGAGACAAGGAGGAAGAGAAAATTTCTTGAGAAGATTAAATCAGATTAGAGAAAAAGACAGTTGTAACACTACAGAACAGTAATTACAGGAGTACACTCTATTGTGGTAAGCTCCCAGGAAGGAATAAGTAAGTAGGGTGAAAGATGCTGATAGTACTACTGAGAACTTTCTAATGTAATAATGCATTGATAGGTTGAAAAGGCAAGATAGTAAAAAATTAAACTGCATATGAATTCATTTGTTAGAAACCACTTTCTTTAAAAATACATACTTCATGAAAATGGGATATTTTCTGATAAGATATGGTACAGAGCTGTCATTGTTAAAACCAACACAAATAGTAGGATAAAAATAGTTCACTACATGGTATTCTTCACATATAGCAACTGGACTAGTTTTATTGCTCTTGGGACTCACTGTAAAGCAAGGAAGACTAAAGACAATTCTCTACTGATGATACTCATTCTCAGAAACATATTATCTATCATTTTCTCGGTCAAAATGTTGATTTGCAACATAACAGGGTTTGCCTAATGGCTCACCAGCAAAGCGAAAGTCATAACTGCTGTTTCATCCCCACTATCAATATCTCATTTCCTATAGTTTCCTTTTTTTGCTTTGTCCAAAAACTTGCAGAAGAAGAGAAAAATTGCTGACAATGTGGATCGTGCCATGCCGACCCCAGTTCTCGGGAAACCTGTCTTTTGTTAACAAAAGTAAGCTTAAGAACAAGCCATATGTATCTATCAACAAAAATAAAGTTTAAAATCTTATCAGTTTGGAATTCTGTTTCTTTAGCAGTTCGATAGTTAGATTCATGAGCTGTTATAGTATACTATATAGCTGTAACAGCACACATTTCCTAAAACAATCACTGTTTATCTCTCCCTGTCCTTCCGCTCTTCACTGCAATTTATTATGCAGTATAGGACAGACAGGATATAAAGTCAATAATCAGGCCTGTAACACATCACTGACAATCTAAAACAACAATGATCTCTAAAAGAACAAAAATGTCCGTGAAAATGAACAGGTGAGAGGTTGATTTTGATTTCTTTTTTATGGGCTCTAGTGACCACGATCTTCGACATTCATAGGATTCAAGCACTAACAATGAAAAATGCATTAATTATTTTTTTGCACTTGTTCTGGAGACAGTTTAATCTAATGTGTAAGGTTCAAATACATTTTAATTAGACTCTCTCCCATGGAGCGTCTTTCTTTCGTTGCTGTATTTGAGAGAATTTCATGGCATTTCTCTTAATATGAACCATTCATGGTTTGGAGATAACTATTAAAAATAATGAATTGGCAATATATATTTGGATATAATTAATGGTAATAATAAGCAGGCAATATGTATTTGGAAGCTGTCAGCTGGTGCAAGACCATTAACAAAAACAGGAATGGGAATCCATTAGATTATATGGTCTTTGGAGAGCACTTTGCATCTATCGTTTCCAATCAATATTTTATAGTAGGAGAGTCAATAGAAGAAGAACTTAGAACCACCTAAAGTGTGTAAGAATTTAATACAATTTAAAAAGTATTCTTTAGAAAGAGTTTAAACCTAAGTCTTAAACAGAAACAATCTGCTAAAATCAAATCACTTACTTTTCAGCTGCTGCTTGATCGGTTGTCCTTACAATGGTACGTTCTGGAGAATGTGAGGGAGACCTTAATGTTGAACTGAGGGGAGGTGAAGCACGTAATGATGATGTAGAGAGACCATGTCGACGCATTTCCTGAATTGCACGCTCTCTGCCAACAGATAGCAATTTCAGTTATATAACATTTTAGTACTTGCAGCATGTTAAAGGAAGAAAGCATAACTTTTTTTTTCCAAATTTTTACTTTGTGATTTTCACAATACTTTGCAAAGAGCCTTGTTTTCTCATACTGTCACTCAGCTTTCTTCTTTTTTCATGAGAAGGGATTTTTTTTTTTTAGATGCAATGGTAAACTCACAAAATTTATGAGGGAATTCCAAAACTGTATGTTTTTAAAAATTTTTTTAATTAAGCAGTTTTCAAGATGAGAATACGAGGTTTTGCATGACAATAGGAACATAATTTTCCATAAAAGTTCCTCTGTACTGAAAAAAGCAACAGTTTTAAAAGCGAGAAAGAAGAAATGAGAAGAGTCACCTCACTGAAAAAACAGCATCTTACCGTTCAAATCGTTCAGTTGTCAGTTGCCTTTTTAAAACATCACAGTCAGTCTGCAGCTGTGCAACTTTACTTCGAAGTATGGGAACCTCTCTATTATAGCTGCTTCTAAAAAAATCATGAGAAGCAATAAAGGTTTCTTTGAACACCATCAGCTAGGAGCTTAGATGAATTAGAGCAAGATAAAACAAAAATAGGTACTGAACATGTTGTTTCACACAGACCAAATCGAAGACAATTAGAAGCAGCGAAAACCAAGTGAATGCAGCAGAATGTTTCTGGAAGAACCTAAGGTGAGAAAGAAGTGAGAAGCTGGCAAGCCTCTTACTACATCCTTAATTACAATACATCATGTTCTTTTTCAGACAAAGGTAAACACAAACATGTTTTAAAAAACCAGACAAAACCACTAAATCATTAATTTATTGATTTACTATCCTCTGTTGCAATGTGAGATGGTCTTTATGTGTACACTTAAAGAAAGAACAACAAAAGCAGTAACTATGCACAAAAAATACAAACATAACAGATATGGCTTCAGTGAAAATTGTATCAAGTAGGCTGGAACTATCTGCTTAGCAAAGAACACAACTGAATCAAATCTAAGTAAAAGCTGTATTAATGCAAGCTCAGACCAGCAAAACCCAGAGTCTGAAAGCTTGTCAACTACAACCTTGGTGTTTGGGCCCAACTGTTTCAATGGCAAGAATCAAAATGAAAAGCAGCCTTGAAAATCTTAAATAACATAATTAAATATACTTCTTAGCAAATCATCAACTTGGACGACTCAATGCTTGGTTGCAAAACACCATTAATTGCATTACAAAGCAAGCAAAAAAAAAAAAAATCATTGAGTGTAAAATAAGTTGTCTAAACCAGAATCTAGACAGCTATGTTATGCCATAGAGTCTTCAAAGCCAGTATGAGGTGGAGTGCTCAAAAGTCACTTCTGGAGAAGCAAAGATGTACTAGTTTATTGCTAAAGCACTGGACTTGAATTCTGAAAAACGAGTTCCACTCCTAGCTCAGTCACAGACTTCCAGGAGTCAGAGACCAGTGGGTGCCAGACAGGAAGATGCAAACTACTCCAGGTAACTGATCCAAAAAGAACCGCAGAATATATTTTCCTGTGTTCCCTATTCATCAGTAAAATTCCTAGAATGGTATCTTGATCCAGTATGTTGAGAACAGACGGAGAAGACAAGAGGTCTCGATGATATCTTATTCTAAGTCCTTCAGAGACAGGCATATGCTTTCAGGATGGAGGTAAGAATTCAGGGCCCAATATCATTATTGTAAAATAAAGAAAGAAAGCAAACAGTTTTGTGAGTTCTGAGGTTATTCCATGTCAGTACATTTAAACAAAATTAAGATCATGAAGTAAATCACTCAAAAAATAATAAATATTTTAATTTGGAACCCCTATGCACAGTAATCATCATATAATAAGATTACATGATGATATACTATTTTTTCACAGGACATCTGGCTCTTTCACAATAGATACAGATAGCTCTCAACAAGTAGTTTAGCTATTCAATATTCTCTCTTTATTTAATACTTAATCACTGTAGAGCCTCAAGATCTCATTTACTGTACTATCACCCAAATAGCACTCTGAGTAACACAACTACTCACTCTTCACAGAGCTCAAAATTACAGCATTGGAGAACTTCCCAAGTTAAACTTAATTTTGAGAATCCTTCTAAAGTCAGAGGTTGTATCAGTACCATTTTTTAAGTAGAATGGAAGCGCAGGCACAATAAGGCCAAAACTGTAAATAATGTTCAAAAATATTGACACTCAATTTTTGTCAGTTAGAATTAAAATTTTGCCAAGTCAAATGGATTTTTATATTTTGCGAGACACAAACATAATTGTCACATACTTCAGTCACAGCTGTGAGCATTTGAAGTTCCTGTTCTTTAGACTGCAACTACTACAAACCGAAGAGTAGAAAATAAGGTATATACAACTAGTTCTCGCATCTGAATATTTGCCTAGCAACATGCAGAACCTTTGAGATAGACAAAGGAAAACAATTCAATAGAATAGCCACTATTCTTCCTAGAGAACATTTTCCTTCTTCTTGCAATATCCCATCCTATAAACAATGCAAGTACTGACATTTACAGCAAACAAGAAAGGAACCCTACAATGTGTGCGGAAGAAAAATTGTGAAAAAAATACTATGAAGTTATTTAAACCGAGTTTTATAATGTTTGTACACAAAGAAGCTAAATTAAAGTTAAATGAAAACCTCCTTTTCTTTTTTTTTTTGTAACTTTCACATTTAATTTCACAGTCAGGATATTCCATTAGTTTATGTTCTTTGCATGCAATTAACTTTTTTCCCCCAAGTAAACAAAACTCAGCAATTCTAAAACATGAAGCAATGAGTTGCACAGGGGCAATTAATAGTGTTGTCATCTACAGATTCACTGAGATCACTGCTACTTGTGGTGGACTATGTCAGTGCTAAGTTGTAGCCTTCACGTAAATCAACCGAAAGCTTTTTTCTTGCACATTTGCGTCACCAAGTTACAGATAGCTTTTAACTGTTTAGGTATGCTATATTCTGTATCTCATAAAGGAAGCATTATCTGCCCTTTTACTTTCCATACATTTCCCTTCTCTCCCTACCTCAGTGTTTACTAAGTGGGTGTATCTGTTTTTCTTTTTCTGAAGTTCTACTTTGACTTTACTCTTCACCACCATCTACATTCAGCTGCTACTCCTCCTTCTTGCTATTTAATGCAGAGATACCACTACAGTCACTGGCTAATGTATCCCCTGGAGAATTATCATGTAATGACAACATGTATCATGGAAACTTCAAATTCGCTGCTCCATATGATGAAGAAAATTTTTTAAATCCCCCACTTCTCTCGTACATGAATTTCATATACACAAAATATCCCCCCTTAACTTCATTGTTCCAAACAGATTAGTCTTTCTTATATAAGAGTGTTAAAAAGTTATTTCTATTCTAGGCAGATGCACAGCATAAAAAGTTGCAATCAGCTATACTGGAAAGTGCTGGCCACATTTAGTGTAGGTGTCAGGGTCAGTTCTGTTTATATTTCAAAGGAACAATAAACGGATACAGGACTTTTTCCTTAACAGTTAATATTAATAGCAGAAAAAGTACTTTTTTAAAGCACTATGACTTCACTATTTATCGTGTAAGTGATTCTTATTTTAATCAAAGTAAGGACAACAGGCATCTTTAGTAGGTAGGCAATTCACATTTACCATGGATTTAATGTACTTGGTATTTTGTGAGCAGTACACATACGTTAAAATTTTACTTGCAATTTGCTTTGAGATGCTTGATGAATCTACATTGTTCTAAAGGAGTTAGGACTTCAGAATACTCTCCAATATAAGAATATAAAACACAGTTCAAGAGTAAGAAAATTTGTGTTCTCTTAATAACTAAACTGATAGTTAAACTCTTCAAAGCCAAATGAAAATATGACATTTTGCTTAAAAATGAGAGTTGAATTAGATTGCTTCCTGAAGCTAAGAAGAAAATCAGAACCTGTGCGAGAGGTGGTTTTATATTTTGAGAACTGATACACTCTGATGCAAAGGTTAAATATCCAAATCATACTGCAATGCATACATACATTTATAGATGTACTCAACAGCTAAAAAAATTTAGAAATTATCATGGGTTGGCTGGTTCTATAGTGGAAATAATGTCTGCAACAGATCAGCTACCTCGCCATTACGTAGTTATGTCCACCAAGAGGCTCAGAACAGAACGATTTTAATGATTGCACTGAAAAGATGGCAGACTTATTTCAGACAAGTAAACTTCAGGAAAGGTATCGCCTCCTGTGCCTGACTGATGTGAGAAAGAGTCATGTCCAGCAGAGAAAGTGAAGTAAACTTTCTGGAGTCAGACTGGGGACAAATCCAGAGAGAAACTGAGCGTTTATTCTCAAGACTGTGAAAACTCAGCAGGGCGTTCCTTCCTCTTAGAGTAGGTTTCCTTTGGAACTCCTGTTTAAGTTTACTGCTTGTACTAAACTGATGTCCACCAGAGTGCTGATTATATGAAAGCGATATGAAAGATCTGTAAAGAAACTTTAAGTAAACGATGCCATACTGAACACCAAGAATTTGACTTTCTGAATAAGTGTTGTCACACAGAAAAAGTTTCTCTGTAAACCACATAACACATACATACGCTTGTTAAAACTTACAGTTTGCTCTCGGCTAGTGTTAGCTTGTCCTTCAATAACTGAATTTCGGAATCTTTCTCTTGGGATGTTAAATGGTTCTGAAATTCTTTGTCTCTACTAGTAGCCAGCAATGTTTCAAGGTTCTGAACTGTAAGTCTCTCACTGGATAACTGCTTTTTCAGCAACTCTGCTTCTGCTTTTATATCTTCTAATTCACCTAGAACCTAGGGCACAAATTTTATACATTATTAATACACTGGTTTACAAACACACAGAGTTCTCTTTTGTGAAGAGTTGTTATAAAAACTGAGATGATTGGAAGTTTCATAAAAATGAACAGGAAACTGAGCTCACAAAACAAATTAAAGCCTACAATTATTTAAAACTATATTTAGTTAAAAACTATTCAAGCTGTACATCTGTCAAATGTTTTACTGACAGCTGGATTACTGAGTGCTGGAAATGCTTAGGTAAGTACCCGGAACACTAATTGGCTTTTAACAGCAGTAGGTTTTTGCACAAGTACAAAAATAGTATTTACTATACTTCATTCTCTTGGACTAGGTTAGCTCACAATTAGCTTCTTGGCTTTTGCTGAAAATGTAGGAATGCTTGTTTTCTTCATCAGTTCTATGAATATAAACAAATTCTGTGGGGATGAGAAGTACTGTTCTCAAGGTCTTGAATATTACAGTAACAGAAAGCCTGACCAAATCACTAAGTGAAGACACAACGATCAGCTGTAAAGAAAAAAATTTCAGAAATTATGGATATTTAGAACTGTTTAAACTATTTCAAAATATTTCATGAACTTCAGCTGAATCTAAATTTGAATTTAATTGAAAAAATCCATTAGGGAAAAGTCTTTAATATCTAAATAAGAAGTGCACTATTCACTTTTTATAAAAGTTGAAAATCTGAGTAAATTAAAAAACAGTACATAAAACCAAATAAATATAATTTGTCTCTGTGGTATAGCAAAAACTACTGCTGCTACATTTTATAGTGATGATGAGCAAAAGAAACTCCTCCTTTTTATTCAAAAAACACAGATACAGATCTGTATACTGCAAAAGTTATTTATATAAAATGCAAAACTAGTGATGTAAACTAACTTACCTTGCTCTCAGAAGTAATTTATCCTTTTCTCCAAAACCCATTAAAATCAAAGGAAGTTATTTATTATAGCAAATTAAATTTGCCTTTGCTGCTTACCCTTTCATAATCCATGCTTTTGGATGTCAGCTGTCGAGATAAAAGTTCTTTGTTAGACTCAAGTTTCACACAGAGTTCCCTCACAGAAGCCAGGTCCGCCAACACTGAAGACTTATCCTGATTTTCACGTTTAAAATCCTCTTCCAATTTGGACATATTTTTTGTAATGGAGGAGATCTGAGATTCATATGCTTGATGTGCAACAATATGCTAAACAAAGACAAATATGGATACCCCTTCAGTGTTAAATGTTGAGTTAACAGTTCTCTGTTGGATAACAGGGGTTTTTTTAATACTTTCTTTCCCTTTCAAAATTAACTTTCCCTATAAAATTAACTTTGTATTACATTCCTTTCCTCTCCTCTCCCTAAATCACAGCTACGAACAACTAGTAAACCATCTCTGCAATTTTTAATCACCATCTTGAAGAATTGTACAAGTATTATACAAGAGTGGAATAAGGATGGATTCCAGCTTCAGAAGAGAATAAAAAGCTTAAAACCCAAAAAATGCAATCTGTTTTTTACTCAGCTTACAATATTAAAGTTTCTAACTCTTTTTGGCTAATTAAAAGCATGAGACAAAATATGGTCAATCCACAACTACTATACTTTAAAACTTCCTTGATCTCCATGAAGTTATTGCTTCTAAAATATAAACCTTATTATTTTCTATGATATTGGTCTAGGTTTCGGTATTATGGAATCCTGGTTCTGGATTTAGGCTAGTACTACCAGATTTTTACCTTTACTCCAGCCACCAATGCTTCAAATACTTCATTCAAAGCTTCAAAGAAATGTAAGAACTAAGCTTACAAAATACTCATAAAGCTAGCTGACAAAATACTCATAAAGCTATATGCAAGTATTTTGAAGCAACTAAACAAAAGGTTCTTACAGAGACAATAACATAATATCAACGATCACCCAACACAAGAGATCTAAAAGTATTAAAATATAGGTTGTGATTCTAATTTTGGGAAAGCAGGGAAGGGAGAAGGAAAGCACATCTAACCAAAATCAGTTACTGTTTCAAAAACTCAGTATCCACATTTGAAACATTCACGTATGGGAATTATTTTCCATTAAAGCATTAAAAATAGTATGTTGACTTTGTTAAAAAACAGTTGAATGTATCCCACTTTCCTACAGACTTTCGTTGCACAAGTTATTACCCCTTGAATCTCTTTTTCCAGAAGTTCTACTCTCTCTCGAAGATGTCTCCGATCTGTATCTACAGAAAGGAGTTCAAGTCGTATTGAGCTGCTTTCCCCTTCAGCTTGATGAGCCTTCATTTCCCAGTCTTCAGCTTGCGTATGGAGCATTCGGAACTTCTCTAACAATTCTTGGTTTTCTTTTTCCTAGATGAAACAGTAAATCACTCTGCAATGATCAACATACCTTCAAGTTGCTTGATCTTATTTCATGCCTACTCTCTACAATATCTTTTTTTTCAGAAGAAAGTAGATCTTTCTCCATTTTCTTAATCCCACTATCTGGCAATTACTAAAGGGCATCATCCCTTTTGCAAGTCTAAATAGTAAATAAATACAGTGATGGGCATTCAGTTTTATTACATGGAAGTATTTACATTAGCAGTTGTTAATGAGTTTCAAGGTTCCCAGGGGAGGGGTTATTTTGGATCTCTCTACATTGTCAAGGGTCACATTACTGAGATGTACTGATCCTAGTGCTGCCCTTTCCAAGGAGTTCCAGCAAGAGTCCATTTTCAGCTCTTTTACTTACTGCGCTCTTACAAAAATTTATATTCAGCAGTGCCTGAAAGACTGATAACCTATTCAGGCATATACACCTAAGCAGTCTATCATAAAAGTACAAAACTGCAAGCTTTAGTGCTTACAAGTTATGCAGTGATAGAACAAATGTTGCTTGTGAATTTTAATTTGGCCCAACTGCAAGTGCATATGAGGCAGTGACTAATTTTTCTTCTTTATTTAGCTCCATTCCCTTCTTCCCTTGTTCATGTAATGCACAGTGGGATAAGCATGTTGCTAGTATGAATCAGATTTATCTAATGATGAAGGCTACTGTTTTTGAAATTCCTTCTGTGTTTCCTGCAGAACTTGGAAGGTACAGACAGAATGAGGTGAGGCATTAGGAAACAGAAACTCATGATTAAGCTAGTGAACACTGTGCAGAAAAGTAAAGGCAACATCCAGATGTAATACTAGGCAAATCCCTGAAACCAACCGTTTATAATTGGTTACTGGCTGTGTATTCTACAGCTTCTTGGTACCTGACTTGAATAACTGGATTCTCATTTGACAAAGATGTGGCCACATCTGTAACTGAAGTGCTTTGGACATATGATATATTATAAAATTCTTAAAAACTAAACTTCAAGTGTTTTAAATGGAGAGTTCTAAGCTAACATACTATTGACCTTAATTTTTTCTCTATGCTTCAGTTTCTACTTGTAAGAAATGGTTGAATTTACGTGCATTCATCCAGACATGCAAGTCAAAGTCAGATCAAAACTCATTCTTTCCTATTCAAAGTCACATAATAAATTTGCCAGTTCATGTTGTCTTGACATAAATTTATTTGTTTAAATGATTATAAGTTTTAATTCACGCATGTCACACTTTCAAATCCCAGTATCAGGATAAAATACATTTAACAAGAGCACTATTTTGTCAGTAGCAGCAAAAACTCTGAACTCTTATCGTTCATAGAGAAAACATTCCAATGTGCTATTTTTACACTTTTCTGCAGAAGTACATATAAAATTTCTCTTTTTAAAAAGTGTAAAATACTAAAAACCATCATATAAGCTGCTTGTTGCCTACAATCATGAAATGGTACCAGATATTTTACTTAGTTGCCTTGTCAAAACTCAAAACCAACATTCAAACATGATTTGTTTGTCATTCTCCAGTGTTATGGCTAACTGAAACATAATCAACGAAATTGTGATGTGCCAGAATTTATCAGTGCTTCAGATCTAATAAGGTTTTATATGAATCCACTACTAGCTTGAATCACTGCAGAGGAAAGAAGGAAAAAAAATAGAAGGAAATGGGACAGCAGGGAGAACAGGACCCAAACCATACATTTCTTAATTTGTTTATTGTATCGTAATGAAAATGTGTTATACCCTAAAAAAAATGGATTTTTTGAAAACAGTAGTGACCGCCTACAAATTATGCTTTTACCTTTGAAGCCATCAAGGTCTCAAATCTGGAAACTTCAGTTATATAATTATGAACCCTGGTTTTCATTTCTTCTTTTTCACGTATTGCATCTTCAAGCTCAGCACTGATAGCCTACAGAGATTACATAAAGGCAAAACAGTGCATTAGAGTAAATTAATCACTATGTATTACTGTATCAGACTAAATCAAAGTAATTGCATACGCCCTAGATTTTATTCTATTCTACTTTTAAGTAATTTAGTCAAAGCCCTTTGGGATTTGTAGGGTTCAGAAGTATCTCCTATTATCTTAGATACACCAAAGAGTTTTCCAGACAAGACTAATCACAGGAAACAATGAATATCATACCAGTTCATAAAATCTGCAGCTTCCTTGATGACACACCCTACTGATCTTTGCAAAATTCAACATACAGATGTTTGGGAGCTGGGATTTTTCTAGCTTTAAGATTCACTATTCCTGAGTGAAGGAAAGTTTTGTGTCACTAGAAAGTCAATTTTATAACAAAAGAACACTTATTTTAAAGTAGAATTGCATTATTAAGATCATATTTAGACATAAAAAATGCACCATGGAATTTGTTTGAGATGTTGGAACTGTTAACTCTGGCCCTCTCAGGTTCAGCCCTCACCTTTCTCTGAGTCCTCTAGCCCAGAGAGCCAAAAAGGCAAGTATCTTCTTCTATCTCCACGATCAAATGTGGGGAAATACAGGATATTGCCTTATTTCTTTCCGGTATATTAATATTCATTAACGGCAGCCTTTTTACTGTGTGCCTTATTTAGCATATGCTGAAATTAGTCTGCTTGTCTCTGTGGTAGTCTTCCTAAGCACAGTGGGAAAGCTTTAGTCATCACATTATGATAATATTTAATATTTCATCTCATTAGATACCTGTGAACAGCATCCCTAATTTCAATAATACACCCACATATCTATGTATTGTACCATAGGTTTTGCAAGAACTATTCAGGGTACTATATCAGTTACTTAAAACATCTTGCTATATTGTACTTTCTAGCGTCAGATTCAGACGGGTCAACTGAGGGGAATTGAAATAAATGGTTTAGCTAACAAGGCCCTGATTATTTTTAGTGTTGGCATTTACAGTGAATTCAAACAAACATTTGTATCTCAGCATCAAAATTGTACAAGGCATTTGAGTCTCATGATGAGCTGCAATAGTTGTATTTGCTATACAAATTCAATGTAATGAGTTGCAACAAAATTCTGCGCTAGCTCTTTAAATCACATTCACATATTCGCTACATAGTCTTTCTAATGTTTAGCCCAATAAAAAAAGTTACTTACCCTATAAAGCACTAGACATTTTTGTTATATATTGTCCATATGCACATTCTATTGTAAAGGGACATCCAGTCACGCACTTGGAGCTGGGAGGCTTTTGGTCAGCAGTAACCAGCTGGTGCACAAAACCAACTCATTATTCCTCAAACTTTGTGAGGGATTAAACAAGACTGAATGCACTTCAGGCTCTCCAAGCCATGGATCCCAGACCAAGAGAATTCCAAGGAAGAAGAGGTGGAGCAATGATGATTCGGAAGAGTGCAAATGGACATATATACTATATAAGCCCCTTATGCTCTTGAAAGAATGAGCCTTACACAACAGTGGTTGGTTTAACTTGTGGACCCCTGGAGAACATCTCAAGGTGAAGATGCCACAAGAATAATAATGATGATAATCAAACAGTTTAATTCACTGAATCTCTCAACTATTTGTCTTGCAAGATTTTTATTTAACCTACCCCATGAACTTGAGATAGCTCATCTTTCAATAAAATATTCAATGATACCCTACGGAAATAGGTAATTCCTTAAGGCATTGAAGATTTTATCTCAACTTTGATTCTGTAACTGATGTAAGTTTAAGTCGTGCCTTTACAGCATGCACTTTATAAGGAAATGTATTTAGCCATCAGCAGCTGAGAGTGACGGTATACCTCCCAACCGGAAAGCTGACCATAAATACACATGAACCTACTTAGAGTCCACTGGACAATCATAACCCACTTCCCACCTACTTTTTGTCCTAAAGCTACTGACTGGCTAGCTGTTAGCAAGGAGGTACATTATGACTCTAAACTACTAGAGAGCTGAGGAAAGATGAAATCATATAAAACTAATACAAATAAAAATATATAACATAAAACTCTGCAAGCAGTCAAATAAAGTACCTGAACAGAATCTCCACAAAAAACAAAACCCACACACAAAAAAAGCTGAACTCTAAGATACCACCTCACCATGACACCTACCTTACCAATGCAAAGACAATCCAGTAAGAACATTTCTCCAGGGAAATAGATGGCACCTTGGAATTCACCATCTAAAACCCCCACATAACCTTGACACAATGAAAAGAAAACCCCTCCTATTCCCATCGACTGTGCATCCTTATCCATTCCTGAAATCAGGAAACAAATTCAGACTATTCAGGACTATCATACCTTAAAAATAAGTTTTTTTCAATCCCTCTGTCGTGTAGCTTTTAAGCCCTTTTATATTTTCTCTCCCAACATTAACATTTCCCAATTCATCAGTGAAAGCAAAGTTCCTGCAGAGCAACACGCATGAATGGAAACTAACCTTGCCAGAACTGGAAATTAAAAACCTGCCAATACCTCTTTACAGCCACCATTACCAAGGCTCACAGAACACAAACATTAAAATCTACATTCCAAAACATTCTAATCTCAAAACGTGGCATACCTCACTCAATACACCCAATGCTTCATGGAAACTAGATGGATGAAACTAACGAATCACTATGCACCAGAACAAATTCAGATGTGCTAGCAATCTCCTCCCTCTCCCTCGTGCTTTCACCTGACTAATAATCTGATATCAGCTTGTGTGGTTTCTGGCTCTCTCTCAATAATCCCTGCTCCACAGATAATAAAACCCAATTTTTACCAATCAAATACCAACTACCAAGTGATATAATAATTGCATTATAGTATAAATAGTTATGTCCTAGATTTATTTTATTTAAATTTCTTTTTTAATCTGGGGAAGGGTGACTAAACTGTAAGCTTGTCTATTTCTCCCCCACTGTATTGATTACGCTTAAGTATCTAACGTAATTGCTTTTACAATTTCTGCCCAGTCATTTTTAATATGCCAGTGTTCAAGAAATACCAATAATTAAACATACCAAATCAAAATTGAGGATATAGCTGTTTTGATGTACCACTATATGTAAGAAAGCAATAAACAGTTTAATACTTCAGTATTATGTACTGCCTTCATACCTGATTTTCTCTGGCCATTGTAGCTAGGTCATCTTGCAATCGTCTGTTTTCTTTCAGAGCCATTTCCTTTACTCTTCCTGTTTCTGCAAGCTCTAAGTGGGACGTATCAAGCTGGCGATGTAAGCTAGATATCTCACGGTCTCTGTTGCTCAGCATGTCCTTCATCTGGCTATCAGGTGAAAATCTTATTTAAGTTGTCCCTTCTTATACTATACCACATACTGCTGAAAATGATCAGTCGTGGATTTTGGATATGCAAAAGCTTTTTTTTTTTTTCTTTTTTTTTTTTTTAAAAAAGGGTAAAATTCTTGCTCTCTGAAGGCTGACAAACTGAGTCTAAACATAAACATAAGCTAAGGATGTAAAATGTCAATATGCACAAATAAAATGGAATTAATTTTCAACTTTGAAGATGTATCTAGTAAGATGTATCTTATTACACAAACAGCAGTTATTTATGTTTATCTGTGTTTGGTAGTGGTTACAGTATGTTAGCCATTGCATATTTTATAAACCTGAAGGAAGAAGACAGATAGCTTACACTTGAAAGACAACAATCAAAAGAGTAAGGAAGAGATTAAACAAAAAAGTAGAAATATAAATATGTGTGAATTTAAATAAACTTTTGCATTAGTTTTTTGCCACAGATACGTCATGCGTCAATGTACCAAATATTCAGTTACACTGGTCTTCAGATGTTTAAATATTGATGTTTAAATATTTTCTTTTAAAAGCTATAGTTTAAAAAGTCATGCTTAAAAAGAGGCAAGAAGGAAAGATCAGATGAAGCCCAGCTAAAAACTACATAACTATATTTTAATTAAGACTGTACTGGTAGCTTAACTGGAAGAATTAGCTTGCCAATAATTAAGAGTTCAGCTCTCTAATAATATCTAGTGGAGTATTTAGAATACCAAAAAGCTACTTCTTAACTGAGAATTAAGAAATGTTACCAATTTAGGAAAATAAATATAGACAAATAATTCTTAATGGCTGCCTTAACAGTATCTTAGCAGCCTGCAATGTAATTGCAGGGGAAGTCTCTTCAAAAGTTGTGTACATCTTTCTCAACACAGTACACTCCTTTACTTGACTTAAACAGCATTAACTCCATTTCACCAAAATAACTAAAATAGCCATCTACTTTCAGTTTAAAACCACTAGATAAAATAAAACCACTGAAGAAGGCATCCTAGTCTTTACTTACTCTGTTGAGGACTCCAGCTCAGAGAGAGTTAGACGTAAATGAGTAATTGTTTTTTCCTATGAAAATAAAAGCGAAAGTTGTATTGGGTATTATTATATTGCAACATAACAGGATACTTCAAGTTAAGGAACTTTATATTTAAACCTTTATTTTAACACTTCACCAATAAGTAGTTGGATCTTTGCACATTCAAATTTCCAAGCTTCTTTTATTTACTGAGAAGGGATTGTCTTGTCATCAAAAAGATGAAACTCAGGTATACATTCTCTCACCTCAGGCTAGAACTTTATATCTCAATAAATACCTCCAAGTGCAAAATGCAAAAAATACTTCTTTATTTCCTTGGAGTGTTTAAGGAATACACTAACAATCATAATTACAATGCTATTGAGTTGGCAAATGACTCTTTGTATTGGCTATGTCCAAACATAGTGTTTATGTGATGCCTAGAGCTCTGCACAGGCTTTGTCATCAAGGGAAAATGTCTCCCTAAAATGTAATTGCTTTAAAAATCCCCAGATGGACTGCAAAGTACTACTTTTACTGCACATACCTTGTTAGCTAAGTTGTCATCTAAGCATGCAATTCTTTCTGTTTTTTCATCTACGGTTTCTTGAAGACTGTCCTTTTCTTTGTCCAGAACAGTAATAGTACTTCTAAGCACATTGACTGCTTCATCCTGTGAAGTGCTCCTCTGGTTTAACCTATCTATAAATAAAAGAATAAGTACTTCCTATTTTAAAAACAGGAAATAAGCATAAAAATAACTAGTGATTACCTATTTTCTCCTCTAGCTTTACAATTTCTTCTTGAGCTGACTGCAGTTCATCCTTTTTGAGGGACAATCGGTGCTGTAAATCTTCAACAGACCTCTGGAGTTGGTCATTTAAGAGCCTGGAAAATCAGTATACAGTTGAAAGAAGTTTGGGACGTATTCAGAGTAATCAACTTATGGCTCTTAAGCTGCTTGAAGTGCTGGAACTGTTCCAGCATAACCTCATGATAGGGTTGTGTCATACCAACCAGCAGCATGAGGTTGTGTCATACTAACCAGTCCTCTCCCTCCCTCTCTGGGATTAAGGATTAAGGATTGCTGAGGCCAACACCACTTGGTTGCTCTGGACTCCTGCAGAAAGTCCACCTCAACACCATTCCAAAATGGAGCAATGGAATCTCGGTGGAACCACCATGATAATCTGAAACATTCACTTGCTATGATTTCTGTTACTCTTCATCACGCAACTCTTGTTGCTTGTGTCTTTTGACTCTTCACCTTATAAAGATTTTGATATGTAGCTCATAGCAGTGATTATTGGCCACACCACATTTTAAGAAGCAACCAAATTGACAGCTACAGTTCTCATCCTATTTTTAAGAAATACAGAGCCTGAAAGATGTATGAAACCATCTACCTACATAGTGGTTTTGCTTAGCAAGAAATATTAGAGTGACCTAGGAAAAAAAATGCAAAATGAAACTCCAAAGTAATTAAATGGATTATTTACAAAACAGGTCAGGAAATAAAAATCCCTCTGAAGTGGGATCCCACAAAAGCTAGAGAAGCTTTTCATTTAAAAAAAAAAAAACATCAATCTGGAATACAGCATGTCTGCAGATAAAGATTGCTCTCACTCAGTTTAGAGTGAAACTTTGGGCAGGGGGGAAGGGGAGAGGGGGCAAACACAGCTATAAAAAATTGCCACCATGCGCAAAGTAGAACCAAATGCTGAAATGACTGTAGCCCTACTCCTTATATCCTCCTTTTTATAACATCAATGCTTTCCACTAAAATTATAAGGAACCTAACAAGATATTTCACTTTTATGAATGTTGTCACAATTTTACCAACAAATAGACTGACTGACTTACTAACAGCCACCTTTGTGCAATTGGGAGCATTACAGGAACTCCAAGGCCTGCTTCTCAGTTTCAGTTCTTCATAGTTATCCACCCTGCTATTGTACTGTTATACAGTGCAGTATAGTACTGTTGAGGTTGCGGGGTGGGGGGGGTCGGGGGGTGAGCCCCAGACCCTGGTTTCCCTTATAAAACATCCAAAAGATCTCATCTACAGCATTACCTATCCTGTAGTGATCTCTTACATCAAAGGCTCTCATTTCCACCCAAACCAAATGCCAGATTTCCAAATTTCTGCCCAGATTTATTCAAAACTCTATTTCCACTTTCTCTAAGCCTTCTTCTTGTTCCATCACATTTAGATAGCTCATGGGAGCTCTTGTCTGAAACAATTTTAAAAGAATGCAGCAATGATCCTGAAAGTTTCAACAGGCCTTAAAAATACATGGGTATACTTGATCCTCCAGTTCTGAGCAAGTTGGTCAAATCCCCGCAGACTGTGTCTATGGATCGTAAGACGTCAACTCTCAAAACTGTAGTACGTGTGTGATTTTAAGAGTGTGACACAAGAAAAACAGCTCAAGTAAAATGCCATTACAGAATGACTCTCCCTGAACCACTCAGTTGTGGAATATCAATGCCTAATGCTTGGCATAAAATTTTCAGTATTATTGGCAACTCTGTAAAACTGCCAGAGTTTAGTCTGCTGCAGTTTGCAAAGGCATCTGTCTTCCTTTTAACAAGCAGCATTTGGAAATCCTTTTAGAAATTTTCCGTTCTGATACATTCATAAGCAGAGAACATGGTTGTTAGACAAAACAATTCTAGAAGGAGAAAATTGTCATTCACAATTAGCCATAAAACTTATCAGTACATCTGGTCATCACATAAGTCCAGGAGAAGCTTGCTGTGAAAAGCCATCACAGCACTTTCCTTACTCATATTTACTTTTCCTTAAGACAAAACCAGTACCAAGCGATTTTGAAAATATTTTATGGTCTTTCCCAAGAACTCAACTCTCCTATACGGTCATAGAACAAACAAAATTATGTTAGTATCTGTGAAAGACCACCACATTTTGTATTAGACTTACTGAAGCGAGCAAATCTCAGTTTTAAATTGAGAAGAATCATCAGATGTCTGGGCAAGTTTACTGGACTTCAATTTTAATTCATTTTCCAAAGAGTTTATTCTTTCTTTCAGGATAGAGACTGTAGCCTTTAGTTCACACCTTTCCATCTCAAACTGCAATTTAAAAAAAATAGCCAAACATGTTATTGTTGTAGAAAGCTATCACAACTTGGCTTTTAAATAAATTTAAGTTGAAAACAGCTAACAAAATTAATTGTTTGAAAAGTCTATCCTATTTTAGAAATAATAAAAGCATACTTCCTAAAAATGCACTTACTCCTTGAATATTATTCTCCAGTTCTGAAATATCATGCTGCATCTTTGATTTTTCAAGGTTAGCTGCTTCTTGTTGAATCTGAGATAGGAATATAGAATTACATGTCATAAGATATACATTTTTAGATTTAACCATAGAAATTTAAGCTTAGTGTTTAAGAAAACATTGTTCTACATTCTTAGATGAATGACCAAATGCAAAGTTCTCTCTATAAAACTACAGCACATTAGCTGAAAATACAGCACTGAAGTTCAATATAACATCACTGAGTTTGTTTTTGGGTTTGTTTTTTGGTTGTTTTGTTTGTTTGTTTGTTTGTTTAAAGAAAAAGTGTATTTGTATTTGGTCCCAACCAAATTAATATTTGTGAGTTGTAGAAAGATTACTGAGCTACAGGACAATATGAAAAGTTGCAGGCATACATAGCTTAGTGTCCTAAGCTGTTTGAAATTAATTTATGAAATAATCATTAATATGAAGTGTAGGACCAAATACAAAGCTAACTGGTCTTTCTCCAAGTCTATGAAGAAATTTTTTTTAAATTATTTGTCTGTTCTCTGACTTCTGTGCATAAGTGCAGTGAAATTATTAAACAAACTCTCAAACTTCCTAGAAATGCCTGAGGTAAGTGTTTTTGTGCAGATATTTCAAAGTGGCACACATACAAAATGTTGGTTGTCACCTACAAGAAGAAAGGATAGAGCTGGAAGCACATCTCTTCCACTGCATGCACATGCTTTAAGCAAAGGGGTCAGAGTTACTGCCACTGCATTCAGATACACTACAGTTCTCTATTTTTGTGGTAGTAAATCAAACTATGGAAACATTCATTGTACAGTCAGCCTTGACATATATTGTCTTTGGATCAGTCCGTTAATATGATTTTAAATTTCTGAATTTTCAGCACGTTTTAAAGACCTGTATACATTATATTAATGACCCGATAAAGAAGTAAGGGAAACCCCCCTGAAATCATATGCTCTTGACGACAACCAAGTAAGACATTAATGCACATTAATACCAGACATCAAAAGGTCAGAGTAACAGGAAAATTATTGGATTAACAAATATTTTTTTAAAGGTTAAAAATAATGAAACTTGGATTGCTTTGAATTTGTTTGATGGTTCAGTTATATGTCATTTAAGATATACTCTGCTACAAAATGCAACAGTAACTAAAGATTAGTTAATATGAAAAAGTCCATAAAGTCCCCAGTTTGTGGGATAAGAACCACAGGTGACAGACAAGCATCTTCGAAGTAGTGCATACACACAAAAATATTCTGTGGTTGGGGCTTCATATCTAGGTTCTTCACACAAGGTGATGCCATGCTTGCCCTCAGACACTTAAAGCATGTTCCTCTCCCCCTACCCCACCTAGGAACTGAATTTACAAGGATAATTCAGACAATTCATCGAGCTCTCTCAAGTGAGTTTGAAATCAGGTAAGTTCAAAAGTTATTGAAAAGGGGAGCTGACACACAGCCAGACACAAACACAGCATTATTGTGTAAGCCTTCCCTACATGCCACCTCACTGTAAGCAATGAAGCTATAAAAGCTTACCTTTAATTTTTCTCTGAGGCTTTCTTTTTCTGCCATTACTCTTCTAAAGTCAGTCAGTGCAATGTTTCTTTCTTCTTCTACGTGACTTTGAGAAACTAAACTATGTTTTGCTTCTCTTCTCATCCTGTTCAATTCACCCTGAGACTTTAAAAGATTATCGTTTGTTAGCATATGTTGCAATTAATACAGTGTATACACTAACAAAAAAGAAAGTTTCAATGCTGTTACTACAATAGAAGTGCTATTATAGTCATTTTTCCCTAGATAACTAAAATGTATCCCCTAAATCATGCAGTGGCATGACAACTTACGCTGCCAACACACTCACCATCCTTTTGCTGTTCCAAGTATAGCCTAACTTCACTCTCTTTTCTTATCCGTTAACTACTACTTCTTCCATGCTTTCTAGCCTGTATCCTTACCCAACTTTCTCATGCATTCTACTTATTTTTTTTTCCTGATCTGTCTCATTTCCGAATGCCAGTACAGTAAGTTATAATGGCTTTGAAGTTAATACACTAGCTCTGGAATACATAATTTTATTAACAAGTAATAAAAATAGGTATATATTTTATTATTCGTGGTTGTATTCTAGCAGGTCTATATTCCTCAAGTTCTATTACAGAGAGAAGTTTTTTCATTTTAAATAAGCAACAGTACAGCAAGTGTTAATCGGTTATTTCAATGCCAATTATAAACAATCTCTTCTTACCTGCTCATAAAGAACATTTAATCTATCTCTTTCTGCAGTCAATAATTTGACATTGGATTGAATTTCTATCATGTGTTTTTCAAATCTGTCTAACATGGACCGCAGCTCATCTCTCTCTCTGGTGATAAATCTAAGATCGTCACTCTGCAAAGTGATTAATACAATTTATGTTAAAATATGCTAATTAAAATAGTTGGGTAAATAATAAAAAAAAAGAAAGAACTCATGCTATTAGTAATACATGAAAAATACATACATAATAAATTTTAATTGCAAGAAAAAGCCTGGCATTGGTGGTATAATTTAAACAGTAAGAACTAACTGTTAAGGAGAAAAAGCAAAACAGCTAACAATAAGATTTCAACCTTTTTCTGTTTATCATCTAGTTCTATTTATTTCAAACTGATCAATATGTTACTGTCAAATGTGAATAGGAAAATAAAAGGCAAGTTCACTGGAGGTTCTCTCAGTTAATTTTTTATGTTAAGAATGTAATTTAAGAAACTACTACAGTCATTTACTGCTACTGAATTTGAAAATATATTTGATAGCTCCTTAAATGGTTCTACAGTATTTCCACTATTTTTTCAGCTTGTCTTGACAGCAGGAACTTTACCTTCTCTGCAGTCCTACGGCTTGGGCTAGGCCTTCGTTTTATCATTTTCTGAAGATATTCTAATTCTCGCTTATAATAATCTCTGTCGTCTTCTAAAGTCTTTACAAATGCATCTAGGCGAGATGGAGATTTGTCTCCTAGGGCTATACCATATTCTAATCTCATTCTTTCTATTTCTAGGACAAGTTCGCGTTCTGCAGAAACAGAAATAAAAACAATTGTATAGGAATCTCATGAATTTCCACAAAAACATTTGCATTTGGGATGGACTAACTCCCAGCAACCGTCTGGGCAGCAAATCTGCTGAAAAGGATGTAGGAGTCCTGGCTGACAGTAGGCTAAACATGAATGAGGAGCGTGCTTTGGAACCGCTAGAGGCCTAACAGCATATTGGGCTGCATCAGTGGAGACACAGGCTGAGGGATGTGATTATTCCCCTTTACTTAGCACTCATTAGATCACACTTACAATACTGTGTTCAGTTTTGTCCCCCCTAGTACAAGAAAGATGTTGGTAAACTTGAGTGAGTCCAGGGGAGGCCCTCCAAGCTGGTCAGGGAGCAGAATACTTGCTCTGTGGGGAACGGCTGAGCGAACGGGGCTTGTTCATCCTGGAGAAGAGCTGGGGACCCAAGCGCAGACCGACAACACAAAGAGGGGGTTATAGATAACATGGAGCCAGTTTCTTCACGGAAGTGCACGGTAGGTAAACAAGGAACAATGGTGATTAATTGCTACAGGCAATTACAAGCAATACAGGGAAAAAAATTTTTACTCTGAGAATAAAAAAAAACATCGGAATGGGTTGCTTAGAGATGTTGTAGAAACCTGGAGGTTTTCAAGATCCAGCTGGATAAACTCTCAAGAAACTCAGTCTGAATTCACTCACTCAGAAAGACAGAGAATAAAAACACTTTTGGACAAAAGAAATTATTTTGTATGAAACTGTGTCCTGTGGGATCACAGTAAAAAGCTCAACTTTCAGTTCTCACATACAGGATGAAAACATGTTTCTGTGACAAAAGTTTTCAATTCTGACTGAAGACCTACAGTCTTCTTTTAATTTACATATATCAAGTCTTTTAGTATTATTAACTGTATTAACTAGGTAACGTTTTCTATTGCAAAAATTATAGGAAGATAAATTTACAGGAATCTACATTTGATGATTTACCTTTTCTTTCTAAGTTCTCTGTTTTTTCTGTCAACCTTTGTTTCTCTTGTTCAAGCTGGTTTAACAACAATTCAAGATTCTCTTTATCATCTGCTTTTCCAAAGAGTTCTTCACTCAGTCTCTCGTTCTCCCTACGACATGAGCACAACTCCTGAAGTAACAAGTATTATTACAAAAATTAGAAGTGCCAATAGAGACATTTGGAAAAAATTATTTATCATTTTGTTAAACGTTTAACATTTAACACAGTTTACTTCTGTTTAACCTGGGTGTTTTATACCTTACCATTTGTTAGAGGCCATTATTATTTTTATAATACTTTTTATTACATCAAAGTAAGCATTACTTTTGACATGGTTTGCAATCAGTAACAAAACAAGCAAGATTAACCCTTGTTTAATTCAAGAAACAACCAGAAGGATAGTGGGATGCAAGTATGGAAAAAAGTAATAACTAAAACAAGAAATAATTTTTAATGGCACTTAGTAACACTGTTGGTGTTAAAGTACATCACAATACGGCATCTCAGTCACCCAACCCTGCAGCTAATCAAATACTATTTGGCATGTCTTTCCTATAATCTGGTGCCTTGAAAATGAGATATTTTTGTATTTTCAAGTTCACTAGAAATACTAAAACAAAACAACTAATACACAACTTGCTATATGCTGAAAAGAGTTTGGTCTTCAAGGAATTGATAATACTGATGTTTTTCATCTGGGCTACTATGCTTTGTTTCTGAGTGAGATAGGTATTGCATAATTATTCACATGCTGATTAAAAGAGAAAGTTTCTAAATGCAGAAAATCCTCTAGGATGTCATAACTCATTTGTGGTAAAAATAATTGTCTCATGGAAATTACAACTTCAAACAGCAGAAATAAGGAAATGTACAATAAGGACATAGTCAACCACACTGTCTACAGAGGTTTCTTTCAGTTTATTTTTGCAACAATATGATGTAGCTTCTTTAGCTCTTTCATTTATTAATTAGTAATTTATTACAATAGAGTTTTGGGGTACTATAAAATTTCTCTTGTTAATTGTTAAATTGTTAATTTTTATAATAAATGAAAGAACCATGTGGATGACAGTATGATAAAAATGCTACAAACAAAAACTGAAAGCGTTTTTACTTACTGATTTAAGCCTTGTTATTGTTTCTTCAAGATCCTGTATTTCACTGTGTTTTCTTTCAATTTCTTTCTATCAACCAAAATTAACCTATATGTTAAAAGTTACATATTCAAAATGACAACAATTCCTTTGTTAGAAAAAAATTAAGGAAACAGACTATTTTTGTAAGAAATAAAGTATAATTAGCTCCTTGTAATCTGCCAAATTTTAAGTAGTAAAGCTCCTATGAACCGAAAGCACAAAAAATTTGTGGTATACACACCCATGCTCTTTTGGAGCACAACAGTTAAATAAATCATTGCATAACTGCTCGTAGAAAAAAAACCTCCAAACACAGGCATCA
Organism: Fulmarus glacialis; assembly: GCF_000690835.1. Taxonomy (NCBI): domain Eukaryota; kingdom Metazoa; phylum Chordata; class Aves; order Procellariiformes; family Procellariidae; genus Fulmarus; species Fulmarus glacialis. The sequence goes on along the minus strand of NW_009203232.1, from coordinate 1,031 downwards.
CTGTTGCAAATATCTATTACCTATCAATAGTTTTAAGTATCCCAGAATTTTATTTCATATTAAGCTACAGAAGAAGGAAGACAGATTGCCTCATAATTAAACTCATCTCACCTAATACAGTAAAGAGACAAAATTGCTGTGATTGATCATCTTTTAGTGATAAATTCTGTATAATATTACGTAAACTGGAAAAAAGATCTTTTTAATCTTCCTTTACAAGCCAATAGGTCATTTGTTGCAATTAAAAGATATAAAGCCATCTAAGAGCTGAGCAGATCTTTCACACTGTAACACGTTAGAGATTACCTTTGCTTCTCCTATTTCCTTATCTGCAGTCTCGAGCACAATTTCCTTGTGTCTTTCCAACTGCTGTGCCAAGTGGTCTATTTCATTCAGTTCCTGACACAGTTCTTCATTTTTATTGCTTAAATGCACTACCTCACTTGTCACATTTTGTTTAGTGTCCAAGAGGTCTTGAATGCGATTTTCAAGTTCTTTGTTTGTTTGCTGAAGATATTCAACCTGAAAGATATTTTTCATGAAAATATTAATATGTATTGTTAAACTAGGTAGCAAAAGTTCCTCCCAAACTTCTGAAATATAGTATCTCTATAGTATCCATAGTAAAAAAGGGACAGCCTGTTAAAAATGTCAAGATTTTCTATTTTTAGAACTTAATGCTTATCAACATGAAAAAATATGATTTTACAAAAGTGCAAGGTGAAGGAATTCATTACTACGCTGTTCTTTATCTACTCTCCAAAACCTGAGTTTTATTCTAAGAACAAAGTACTGAAAAGCAGAGATCTGTATAGAAACCTGTCTTGGGCATCAGTCTGGTAGACTCAGTGTACTCAGAGTTTCCCTAAATTTCACAAGATATGAGGACACATTCTTCTCTCCACCTCTGTATTATATTTCCTAGGCTTAGTCTCACTGTTACTCCTTCATGAAAGTGAAGCTTTACAGATCAGATTCCCAAAACTGATCTTGCCCCCAAAATGGAGTGCTGCAATGGATGGGTATAAGCT
>NW_009203231.1:0-1980 GCF_000690835.1 Fulmarus glacialis | reverse complement strand
TGCTTTGCAGCCAAAGTGGTTGCAAGCAAACCTGCAGCGTTCCTGGGTAGGATTCTTCTAGGGGCAAAAAAGAAAGCTTGGCCAAAATAAAATATAATATTCTGCAGTATTTACGGCACACGCAGCAGTGCCAGTCAGGCCCGTTAGCACAGCATAGCACAGCCTCTGGTGGGCTGGTTTTATTTGCCGCTGCTCAGATGGTGAAGGGGAGACCCTGCCTTTCAGTAAACCTGGAAAACGTGCTGGAAGGACATGGAGGATGGGGAATGATGCTGGGGGAAGCAATAGCAGGAACGGAGCATGGCCGTGCTACGATGAGACATGGACAAGTGCATCAAATGAGCAGCAGAAGGAAATACAACTCTCAGCATCGCCAGACACTCCTAATTCTTACTTATCACAGCTTGGCCTCACATCTCCAGCAATTCCGTCAGCGAGCACCACGCTCTCAGGCACAGGAACCGTTTTGCGCACGGCTTAATGCAGCCACTCTGGGGTGGAGTGTGCTAATGCCTTAATCACTCACAGCAGCGCGACGGAGACAGGCACGACCAAAACCCAAAGAAAACTCCAGCTGAAGATGAAAAGCTGATTTAATTAAAATGAGATAATGCAATTTCCTAGTTGACCAGAACACCAGAGACAGCCAAGTTGAAGCAAGACCTGGCTAAAGCTTCAGTAAAACTAGAGTTGCAGAATATGCAGTTTCACCAGATTCATAAAGCTCTGAGAAACTGTGACAAGCTTGTTTGAAAAGTGTGAAAGAGTATTGGAAATGTCAAAGGATTTCAGCACCTTCTGGAGGCTGCTGAAGTAACTGGATATTTCATTCAGAGATGCTCATTTCATTCTTTCTTGTACCAGGTGGTAGTAAGTTGCTTGCTTGTAACTTGAGCGCGTTCTTAGTTTTTATATCTGTTGCAGGGCTAGTGACTATAATCGTGCCCTTCACAGACATTGGGAAGTTTAAAATAAATACTTAGCTAATGCTTTGAGAAACGTGCAGACAAAAACCATAACAATATACTGTGGTTTTTCCACCCCTTGCCAAGGGGGTGGAAAGGAACAAATCTGCCTCCCCTCATCCTGTGGCATTCACTTAGGATCACCCAGTAGCTCCAGTCTTTCCTACCTGCCGGAGGGCAGACAGCAAGCGCACAGCATTGAAAAATGCCAGGCGCTGCGTGAGCTAATCACTCCCCTGCTCGGGAGTGTGGGGCATTTCCTTAGCTCTGTGCTGCTCTACCATACTGCAAGTGGCACTGGCAAAGCAATTTTTACCTCTCAGTTCTCCAGGTTTCCTATTTAGAAACAAGCCACGGAGCACACGCACACCTGGAGCCCTGCGTAACGCTCAACGTACAGCAGCTATTACCAAAAAGCTGGACACACGCACCTCACTTGGTGCTCAGCTCTTGAAATTCGGATCCTCAGCTGGCTGATGGTCAGCAGGACCAGCCAGCAACGTTACTCCTAAAACTGTCTGTAATAGAAGTTTACAACTTTCCTACAGGCCATTGCTGCCTCAGACACTTCTCACTCCCTATTCCAGCTACTCCTTAGTCCCTCTGATGCTATGGAGAGCTTTGCATTTCTAGTTGCTTGAATGACAGCCCATCCAGCCTAGGGCCACAGGTTTTGCAAATGTCCTTTACCATCCCTTTACCGAATCTACCAACCAAGCTCCAGCCGGGAGAGGAAAATCTTAATCTGAAAAGCCAAGAGAAAATACACTGCAGTTACGTTTTAAAAAAGGGGAAAAAAGACGTTTCTTAAAAAAAAAAAAAAAACTACATTACCCACAATTCACGGAAACGTGGGAGGAAATGCTGTTTTTGCAAAGGAGGTTTAGCTTCTACAGCTGCAGTTTAAAAGCGAAATAGAGGGGGAGGGATGGGACTGGGCGAAGGAGGGAGGACAGGGAGGCAGGGAGAGAGCGGGGGGCTGAGACCTGCTGCTAAGCCGGCCGCCGGGCGGGCC
>NW_009203230.1:0-12508 GCF_000690835.1 Fulmarus glacialis | reverse complement strand
TATTCAGTTTTCAGTTTTATTTTGATTTTCTTTCTTAATTTAATTACTTTTCCTTTTTTTCTAGACTCCTGGAGTAGTCAGCCAAGGCCCCAAAGGAGACCCTGTAAGTGCAGCTTTTTCTTTTTTCCAGGGAAACTAACAAAATCAAGAGCAATTCCTATAGTGCTATATATCCCATTCAAGCTGCTGAGATATCCCGCTTTCATTGATGTCTGCACTGTCTGCAGGACTGTGCCATACATGTATTTTGAAGTAGCCCTTTAGCTTCAACAAAACTCTCAAAAATTTAAACTGGAAAAACAGAGAGAGAGAGAGTTTAGTCCAAACTGTATTACATTTGTTATTTTTTGTTATATTTCTTCCCATTAGAAAAAAAAAAATCTATGGACTCCACTAGCAGTATTAATTTTAGATTCAGGAATTGGCCTGTTTAATATTTCTAGTGTGTTTGATCAAATATCAGCTGCAATAAGGCTCCAGCAACTAAGAAGTGTTTCCATGTGTGAATTTTGTCTACTGTCTATGTCTTCCCTGAATGTTCAGTTGTGGTCTTAGTTTAATAGAGAAAGTTTCCCACCACAATCACACAGACTTTGTTACAAATAGAAGGATTTGTCCTGCGATGCCCTTGCAGTTGGAGGCAAGTGCCAACGGCTGTATCTGCTCTTTTTGTGTCTTTGCAGGGTCCTCCTGGGGTTCCAGGCAGAAATGGTGCCCCTGGCCCTCCGGGACAGCCGGGGAGTCCTGGAGCTCCTGGCCCGCCCGGGATCTGCCAGTCGTGTCCCAGTATAAGCGGAGGCGTAAGTCATCATTACGTTCAGCTCCTACTTTGTTGCTCATAAGCATACAAAGCAATACTGTAGGCACCTAGCCCTTGCACCTTCACACATTCTTTGCTTTCAGTGGCATCTGTCTCTCATTGGTGCCTTTGAAAAACACAGCTGAGTGGTAGGTGGGGTTTTGTTGTTGTTTTGGGGTTTTGTCCACAAAATTTGGCAGGAGTGCAATTAAATCTCTGCCTTATCTTATTTTTTAAAACTTTTGGAGCCAGATCTGATGAAGGACTTACGTAAGTCAGAAATAATCTGGCCAGAAGGAAAGTGTGCGGGAGGAAGTATGTCCCCTCAAGCTTAATGGTTAGGGAACTCTCTTACTTTCCTATATTTTATCCAATGCATGCTTAATAAAGAAACATTCCAAGGAGACTAGACCGAAACACAGGTTGCAGGGAAGTGCCGTGTAAGTACTATTTGCCACGCTCCCTCTTTATTTCTGGCCTACTGAACCTTGAATTCTCTTCTGAAGAGTTGGACAGACTCAGCAAGAGAGCTAATTTTAACTAAAGTTTCTGTGCAGTTGGATTTGTTAAGGGAGCCGAGCCACAGCTAGTGCTTTAAGAGATGACATTGTCTCCCATGCAATTGAGCAAGCCTAGCTTTACAGGGTGGGATTGCTTTAGAACAAAACTGTTAAAAATCGTGTGTTAAAACAATTGCTACTTTTGAACATAGGCCACTGTTTATAGCTTCCATGTACGCTTCCCACTCCCAGGTAAGCCAAAAACTGAGGAAAGATGTCTTGGTTTTACTTAATTCTGAAAGGGATTGCATCTGAAGGACTGAGCTTCTGGGAGAGGTACCCATGGATCGGTTAACCAGTCTCAGTGGACATCACAATAACATACCAAGAGAGCTACTGGGTTTGGGTTGGCAGATGCAGACACAGGAGAGGATGATAGGCTGAATTAGTCACTCACTCCAATGCTGTGTCAAAGATGTTGAATCCTGACAAGAGGGTTGATACCGGCAGCACAGGAGTCGTCTTGTACCTGGTCAGCGAAGGAGCTGGTTCCACAGTGGTTTGGGTTATCAGGCAGAACACTGCGTGTATTCAACCTTTCCTGCTCAACGACCTATGTGCCATTAATGCATAAATTGCATTAATGCCATATTATTCAACTAAGTTTGTTAACATCTGCATAATAAAATCAATGTATGCCAATTAAGAAGGAATTCCTTGAAAAACTGTAGAATTTATAGTTTTCTTTTTTTTAAACAGCATTTTATGTAAATGGGTGTGTCAAAGATGCTATCTGCTCTCAGAAAGGCCCACAGTACCCTTTTTCACTCCATGCCTTGGACTGACCTTCCATTTGTTTCAAGATAAATTGTCAAAAGCATTGAGGCTTGGCTGCTTGGGCTCAAAAGCGATGATCGTATTTAAATTTTTTGGAGTGACAGTGAATGGGAAGGGAGAAAGGGAAGGATGGAAAATGGCATTAGGAGAAAAGTGTAACATTCAATTTTCTGAGATGTGTAAGTTCCTATGCATGAGGTAAAAAAAAATGTATTGGTAATTCAGGAAAGGACACACTTATACGTAGATAAGAGATTTTTTGCTACAAAATACTCTGAAATGAGACATTCATTAATCAAAGGTAAAAGAAATGGGGAGACTAATAATAAACTGTTAAACTGTCGCATTCTTTAGTGCAACAGAGAATATTTCATCAACTTCCTTGAGTGATAACTAAGGCTAACAGAAAACAGGCTGATAAAGAAAATGGGAGAAAAATCTTAAAAGGAGTCAAACAAGAATGAGAAAAGGAGAGGGAAAGGTAATTTTTTGGCTCAGCTGAGGCCCAGCTGTCAAGTTGAAAACTGGATGCGCACAGCACAGGGAGCTAACGTTACCATGACCACAGAAGAAAGGTATTGGCTAGGCTTCTCTTATGGATGATTTAAAAATATGGCAGCTATATGCCAAACAAGTACTACTCAATAGATACAAATGAGTTATTTTCATGCATTTGCCATACCAATGTAAGAAAAGACTTATTTGATTTGTAACAATCACCTTTTTTTTCTTTTTTTTTTTTATTTTCCTTTCTGTTTTTCTCTATTTCTTTTACAGAGTTTTTCTCCACAGTATGACTCCTATGATGTGAAGGCCGGTGCAGTTGGTATCGGTTACCCACAGCCCATTGTAAGATGATGTAGCCTTTTTTCTGTCCTTTTTTTTATAAAGAACAAATTTTCTGCCCGTAGATTATACCATGGATGTGTATGTATCCTGATTTTAATTTAACAAGAAATGTTTTAATTTAATTGTTGTCTGCAAGTGGAATGCAATGTAAGGCAGCGGTTTGCTTGGCAATATCATTCTAGAAAGTAACTATGGATTGTCTGGGGGTTTTGCCTTTTCTCCCTCTTTCTTCCTTTTCTTACCTTCTTTTTCCTAATGTCTCTCTGATTCACTTTCTTACGCTACTTAAAATTTATCCCTTTCTCTCTTGCATACCCTCCTCATTTATCTACTTTGGTATTCTTCTACTAATTGCTTCCCTCCCTTCCACCACTTTTTTACCTCTTCCACTGTCCTAATCTTTCTTTATCCATTCAGCAGCATTCTGTCTTTACTTACTTTATTTTATACCCCGTATAAAATAAATTTAAATGTTGCACCTGATGATTTTCCTTTTAGGCACTGGGATTTAGAGGTATTCACCACCGATGACATGGAGTGTTCTTGATTCAGGCAATCTGCTATATAGAAGATGTGGTGCTATTATTTGAAATTGGTTGCTGCTTCATTAGGCATAATCATTGTTTTCAGTTCAATGCTGCATAACAAGATTTGGGTATCACGTGTTGTAACATATTGAAGCAGTTCCAAGCAAACGTTATTTCTCAGGGTTCCATCAGATCATCTTGTGAAATAAATTTTACTGATCATGACAGCTGTTTTTCCTGAAATATAGTTCATTATTTCCTCACCTTTATTTTAATCTGTTTATTTCTACCTCGTTCATTTGCTAATATGATCATCTATGCATTGGTCTTCTTCAACCATCCGTTTTTGTATTTGTTTATTCATTTATTCATATTCAGCTCCTCACAGTTTTTGCCCACAGTTTATCATATCATCTACATTTTGCTACTTGGTGTCTTAATATGGGATGTACTGAACCAGGCAGATAACCGAGATACCTTTCAGTTAACAAACATGGTTACTCCTCTCTATTTTGGCATTTTTCCCTGAGGTGCTTAGTGATTTCTTGTGCTCTGATCCCTGGACTTGGGTTAAAAAAAGATAATTTAACTGCACACCCTAGAAGGTCTTCAGCCAGAATTGTCTGTATGCTTTCAGATCATATGTTCTTTTATATTGCATCATGCAATGCATGACTGCAAAGCCAGTAACAGAGCAGTTACAGGCAGACGTGACTAAACTCACTAGAACTAAATAACGTTTATCACTAACATTACGTAGATGAATTTATTTATTAATTTATAAATTTAATTTATCAATTTTCAACTTAAACTTTCAATTTAATAAGTATCCAAACTGAAATAATTTGGAAGAGTAATAAAATAAAAAATGCCAGCTATAGCACCAACATTTGTCCTAGGGTGGTTACCATGCCTGGCATCTCCTCAGTCACACATCTCTCCACTACTGTCTTTCCGGTGGCTTTCCACTGCTTGTAGACTGATTCTGTACTTTACACCTCTTTTTCTTTCTAAAGTTTCTCTTTACTTGCTCATATAATCTCCACATATTACCTTTGTCTCTTCCCACCAGTGCACTTATTCTAACTAAAATATGCTCATTTGTTCACAGTCTGGTGATGCTGGCAGCAAGCAAACGCCAAACCTAACTATCAGTTTATCTCCTCAGTGTGCACCTTGAAAAAAAATGTCTTGTTTGTTTGTAGCCTGATGGATTGATTGCAATTGATGAGTTGATGGTTCCAAGTCATGCTAACTCCAAACTTATTTTGTACCAAATGAGTTCTAAAAATTAACAGTGAGGGACTGCTCGTTGTATTCACACATTGAAGACAACCCGATTTACCCAGACACTAACTGCTCTGCCACTTGGTGTACTTCTTGTCTTAGAAAATAGCAAATATTACAATGATTCTCTTTTTTAGACAAAAGACAATCTGTGAACTAATATTAACATAGTACATGTGTAGTATAGTAGTATACTATACCACATATACCAGTATAGTATAGCTATACTATTAATTTTGTATTATCAAAATTATGTTCCTGTAACATCTATAATACGTGACCTATTCTGACACCATACAACAATATCCCATGAAACACATTATGTGCAATATTAAGCTACGGAATATACTGCCAGTACTGCAGCACACAGTGATTCTCATGTAATTCATATACTTCAATTGTTTTGGTTGTATCAAACCCATGAAGAGTTTAATTTAACAAAAGCTTTTTTAAAAGAACCATATATAGCTGCAATAAACCACTGTGCTAATTTTCAAATGTTTTCTGTTTTGCAGTATCAAATGCTTTTGTGGTTGTTGCTACAGGAAGTAGAAATATTAGCACTCTTCCCAAATTGAGAATTTCCTTAATAATATTTTAGTCCCTTTTTACCAGCTAAAATAAGGAACAGTATTACTGATTTGAGTTAAAACATACGTATATTGAGATTTCATCCTCTGAGTCCTTTGGTTAGCCCAGACATCATTTATTTTTTATGGCTTAGAACTGTTAAAGTTCAGAAAAGATTTCAGTGGTGAAAATGCTTGCCTTACTGACAAGTAACAAAAATATGGCCTTAATTCAGTATACCTGTGAGTCCTAAGAAGTCTAGGGTCATAAACAGAGTTTATCATACAAAGTTCTTCTAATGGGTTGTGTATGTATGTGTAGTATAGCTCCCGAATGCAGGTGAGAAATTTCAAAATTAGTTTTAGAAAGCAAAATCTGGCATCAACAGACTAGCAAGCAAGTTTATTAGTACACTTTGGCTCCACCACTGAAGATGTAGGGTTAGGCTAAATAAGCTCAGTTAAATGGCAGAGAAGCTGAAGCTCATTTACTCTTTTCAACAAATTAAGAGTTCCAGTTATCTATCTTGCCAGTAGCTGAAAAGCTAAGCTGCGAGCATCCTTTTGCGGGTCTAGGAAGTGGAATAGTGACTCAAAAGAAAAAATTACAGCTTTGAAAATATCTTGTGGAGTATGTTAGCTAAGGCTGCAAAGAGAAACGTTTTCTGAAGGGACTGTAGGTACTAGACAATGTTTTTAACAATGCGTATATATACTGCTTTGTCTTTTTTACTGCACCAAGTGCATGTCACCGTGGATTTTTCTCTGTACTAATACGTAAAAATTTATTTCACAGTTATTGGTGACTCTTGCAACTACATTAAGCTTTAATAGCTATATTACATTCATATAATGACTTTTTTTTAATCTACACTGTAGAGTGGCTTTCCAGGACCCCCTGGCCCCAGTGGCCCCCCTGGCCCACCTGGTCATGCAGGACCCCCTGTAAGTAAAATTAACCTTTTCATTATCATCTCATTCTTTTATACGAGCCTCTCGTTTTCTCTGACATAAATATTAGGTACATTTTCAACTTATTAAATCTGTGCTGAAGAATTTTATGGATAAATGTCATCTTCTATTAATTGAGCTGTACCATCTATGCACCACCAAGACTCAATGGCTGAGTGCTTGCTTAAGTCCGTGTGTTCCCCTGCACTTTCTGCAATTCTGTGGGGTGTCAGCTAAGGTCGTCTTGAGACATGCCACTGCCTATCATTCTCTGTTAACATTCCCAAATGTTTATTCATACAAAAATTTTACAGGAGATAAAGGAAAGTGGGAATCCTGATACACATTCCATGAATACACAAAGAGTCTGAATATTTTGATGTACATCTCCTTTTAGAGGAGTAGTTTTAATTCTGTTTTCATGGAGGTGTATTCCGCCTGGTTCTGCTAATTTCGCCTTTGGTCATTCGGTGACACTTCTGACTAACATTTTCCTTATGATTATGAGATTATTGTAAAACATAGTAGCACCATGGAATGATGCATTTAACTGTTCACATCTTAACTGATTTTTTGCTGCATTATAGGGCTCTGCTGGATACCAAGGTTCCCCTGGCGAACCAGGACAACCTGGCCCTCCTGTACGTATACATTACCTATCACTATAGATGTTAAAGGCATGATCTCACAAGCGTGAATCGTTGTCATCACTGGAGTGGATTGCAATTTTACAGTTCATCCTGTCTGTTTACTATCATGTATGTCAAACAAGTATTTTACTATCATGTATGTCAAACAATGCAAGTATTTTATGACACCTAATGCTTTTTGATTTGAAAAAGATTTAATATTTATTATTATAGTTAATATTAATTATTTCTCTACAGGGACCTCCAGGCCCTGTTGGAATGATAGGCCCAGTTGGTCCACCAGGAAAAGATGTAAGTTCACTATTATTCATCCAGTGATTAATAAATGGGAAGAAAGAAAGTTCATTAAATGGTAAGATAGCAGAGCACATTGATACCATTGCATTTAAGAATTTTTAACCTCTCCCTATTTCTCAATTTGACAACATGACTGTAAGAAACTAGATTTGCTTTATGTTAAGTATAAATGTCCATTCCAAAAAAGTTTCAATTTTAGCAGGTAATTTGATTGACACAATTTAAAAAAAAAAAAAAAAGATAACCTAAGCATGAAATACCCTCTTTTGATCTGGTGCAAAATAAATTAGCAGTTATAAAGAAAAGCAGACAGTAGTGGTAGTTGTCTGTTCCCTTCGAGTCTTGCTTTGAGAGTTAAGCCTGTTAAAACCATCTTTTGTGTCCCAGCTGGGAGTCTGAATAGGTATAGTACAAGGTGAGACAATCAGCTGAAGTTTTTGTCCATTTTCAGTGTTTCACCATGAAAAATGAGTTTTCTGTGGTCATCTTTTCCTAAAAGTTGGCTTGAAATAAATTAGATGTTAACTGAAATCTTGTTAAAAATTGAGTTTATAAATTCTGGCAACTGTTTTTCAGACGGCAGTCATACACTGAACCATCACCCTGCTATATTTTCCCCATTGTATCTGGTGGAAGTTTCACCTGCTTATTCTGACTCGCCTTCATCTACTAGGACTAGTTCTTTGCCAGTAACTGAAGCAGTAGCAAAGCAATCAAAAAAATTTACTTTCTTTCAATAGGGAGAACCAGGAAGACCAGGCAGAAATGGAGACCGTGGAATCCCTGGATTACCGGTATGGAAAAGCCCCCAATAACAATGGTCTTCTAATCAATGGTTTTGTTTTCCCATTTTAAGTTAGTCAAGTGAACATGACACACAATAAACATTGGCTTGTGCCCTTCATCCTGTAAATATGGGATTTACTCATCTTTCTATATTTGTGTGTTTAGGGTCACAAGGGACACCCTGGAATGCCTGGGATGCCAGGGATGAAAGGTCAACGAGTAAGTATTGAGTATATTGAGTATAACTGAGTCTGTTACTCTACTTGAATTACGGTGTTGCACTGTTGCGCTCTTTCAGTCATCAACTCCCAGCTAAAGAGACTGAATCATACAATTAAAGATCAATTTCTGGACAATGTAATCTGACCTTCCATAACAAAGACTGTTAAATTTTATCTTGTTACCTCAATTGTAGAGCTCCATCCTGAATGCTGGGCTGAAGCATGCTTTCCAGAAAAGCATCCTCTCTTAACTAATGGCCATGGAGAGATGGAGGATTCAGAATTTTCTTTCAAAAAGTGTTCCAATAGATGATAGCACTCATTATTAAAAATATACCCCTTTATATGAGTTTGTTTTGAAGCTTAATATTTTGCCAAGAGGAATCAAGTTTTCCAGAAAGCAAAAGCAATACTGTTCAGATATGGTTTTCCTTTCCCACAGGGTTTTGATGGAAAAGATGGTGCCAGAGGTGACAGCGGTGCTCCTGGTCCAAAGGTAAAAAACTGTAGTGTCATCTTTGTAATAGGTAGAGTAATACCCTCCATCATTTATATAGCTATGCTTTGCATATTATGCAATTATAAAAATCCATTAAACATTAAAGAAACTCATTGAATATCTCCGTGAAAAGAATGAGAATCATTCCAAAGGAGTTAGACTTTCTGAACCACATCATGTCCTGATTTTCCAGCCGTAACAAAGATGAGATTCCAAAATGAAAGGACATGCCTGGATCATCTGATTTTATTGCATAATATTAAAGGACCAAGTCTTCCTGATTTTTCTTTTCTGTTTAAATATTGTGTTCTGGCATTTGTATAGACTTCTCAGACCTCACAGACCTCAGTTCATGCTGAGGACACTCAGCACCACACAGAAAGGGGCAATGGATTGGGCTGTTTCATTTCTATGTCTCTTCCCCTTGAATAAATCAAAAAATTTTCTCACCAAAGTTCATTCTGTCATTGTTTGGTGTTTTCTTTACATAATAGGGTGAAACTGGTCTTCCTGGAGCTAATGGATCACCAGGCCAACCGGTAAATATGTGTATCCTGTAGTATTTAAATTAAAGTACCAGTGGCACTTGCCAGTTAACTGAGTTACTCATCTTTCTTTTAACTTTAATTACCCACTGCATGCATTGAACATTACTGTGATATACAAATAAGAGCAATGTCTTTTTGCTTGGCCATATTATTTTGGAAGCCATTTAACAGACTCATTTTCTTATGTTTTCTAGGGACCAAGAGGTCCAGCTGGTGAAAGAGGAAGACCTGGGAATCCTGGTGGCCCTGTAAGAAATTGCAGCTGTTGTTCTTATCCAGAAGCAGCATATATTTTGTTTCAATATGTTGAGAATTCCCTGTTTCATAGATTTACCTTAAAACAGTTGTAACGCAAAGGATTAGAAAACTATATAGCATCTGTATAATCATACATGAAAACTTTTCAGTGCCCAATTAAAGATGTAACACTTCTAACTCACAACATTATCACCGTCTTATTCTCTATTTCCTTTTTCAATGAATAAATTACACATTGAGGGAGAGTTCAGTGTTTCAGCATAAGCTCAGGTTCAGCCAAGAGGAATAGGGAGGAGGAGTGGAAGCAAAGGGCAGCAGCAGAAGGCAAAGAGAGGGAAAAATGCAATCTCAGAAGTAGCTTGCAGGAAAAAGATAAAATTACTCTTTGACCGAGATTAGGGGATATATTCTTTGCTCTGAAGGAAGTCATAGTTCATAGCATCCAACACAATCAACAAAGCACAGCAAAAGTATAATAACCAGCAACTTGTTCGTACAAACAGCATACATAACCCGAGCAGCGGAGCTGGTCTAACATGTCTACAAGACAGGCAACAGGATTTAAATCATACCACTGTTTGCTAGGTTTTTGGAGTGAAATTTTAGTCTTTTATGTGAATTAGAAGTAACTTTTATTTTGAAATATACAACATCTATTGCAATCTTATTTATCTAACCTTAAGAACTGGCCACACAGATGGTGTTACAGCTTTGTAACTGTTATTTCCTTAAGAAATTGAATAATTTTTGCATCTTGCTGTTTCATTGTTACAGTACAAGTCACATAAAGTGACTTCAATAATATTTAGTTAATTATTATTTTAGAATTTCACAGTTGAGGAATCCTTGGGTCTTGGTCAACTAAGTGGGAATATACAGACACAAAAAGATGGTCTGTGAGTCATGGGCATTAAAGCATGTGGATTCTGTGTCCAGGGTAGTATTCTGTACCCAATATCTCTTTTCTTTCTGTAGGGTGCCAATGGCAAAGATGGATCTCCAGGAGCAGCAGGCACACCTGTAAGAAGACTTAGACATGTTTGACTTTAAGTATTTGTGTTGCTCAAGTCTAGTTACTTCTAGCTGATGTTCCACAGTGCCAGCAAACCCAAAAGTGGGGGTGCACTGGTTTAAGAATGAGCATTTTATTGAATTATATTTCATAACTGTATTGGTTAACATACTTGAAGCATACAGTGGAATAGGAAAGCTTTAACACTGTAAATCAGAAAATGCATAAATCCAAAACCAGACTGTTCTCAGAGAACATATAGATGGATGGAATTGCTGATCTCTGTGCAGATCAAATTTTGAATGGTCTTATCAAATACATTATTTAGCTGTCTGAGGTGGGCAAAGGCTTTTCCTTTCCACCTGCCTAGAAACCGGAGCATGTCCACTTGTATATGTAAGAGCTATTGGCTTCTTTTTCTCCTACACCTTTTTTTATAATTACAACAAGTTTTGGACATTTTTTATAACCTCATCTCTTTAATGATAGATTTCATGTTTTTTAAATTTACGATAGAGAAATTTAGCTGAACGTGTAAAAATCAGGGTAACTAAGATGTAGGTGTGATATTTTAGGACTAGCCAAACTTCATCTTCTACAGCATGATTTATATTTGCTATTTTTGCCAGGTGTTTCCTTACTCAGAGACAAATCTCATAATCAGACTTTTTTTGACTTAAGATTATTTCCATATGGCTTTTACCTCTTGTATTAATAATATTTCTTATGGTTTTAAGGGTCCCCCGGGTCCCCCTGGAACTGCAGGATTTCCAGGCTCTCCAGGTTTTAAGGTATTCAGCTAAAGATGCATACTAATATAGGATTTGGTCCTTTCTGTAGTTAGCCAGCTTATGCCACTATACGTCTTTATTTTATGAGTCCTCCTTTTTCTGGCTGCTGTTACAGTGTTTGCAAGCTTAGAACTGATGTGTTTTCATATGCAGCATGAGACAAACCCTATCCTCATTATCTTCACGAATACCCACCCCAAAACACCATTAAGTGGTAGACCCAATGCTTTATGTTGCATTATGGGAGGGGCTCAGGTGAACTTCCCACAACAGGGGAGCTGTGCAGCATGTGCTGGCTGGAGTGCATTGGTACCTTGTGCCTCAGCAATGGGGTCACCGTGCTGATTTGTCTCTTCACTCAGATGATGATGGTGTAACCTTCTTCCCAAATCACACAACAATGCCACAGCAGAGGAAGAAGCCATGAAGCTAATACTTGTTGCCCTGGAGATGAGACTAAAATGCATTAATTTTCCCCTTTTACTGTTTTTCTATAGGGTGAAGCTGGTCCTCCTGGTCCTGCTGGTTCTAGTGGTAGTCCTGGAGAGAGAGGGGAACCTGGTCCTCAGGGTAGTGCTGGGCCACCCGGGCCACAGGTACGTAAATACCACACAGGAACTGAGAAGTGTTCTGCCACCTGCTCTTCACAAAGCCCTACATGTCCTTTGGTTTAGTCCTAGGTTAGCAGCATCGGTTATTTAAAAATTTTTTTTTTCAGGGCCCTCCTGGAAGAGCTGGAAGCCCTGGCAACAAGGGTGAAATGGTGGGTACTTATATCACTGTCTTTTGCTGCACTGTGTTGGTGAAGGTCGCTGTTTGGACTGGGCAGAGTCCAACAATGCCGTGCTCTCTTCATCCTCGTCTGCTGTTCACTCTCTACAGGGGCCTTCTGGTATTCCCGGTGCTCCTGGTCTGCCAGGAGGCCGTGGTCTTCCTGGTCCTCCGGGTACAAGTGGAAATCCTGGAGCAAAAGGCACTCCGGTGAGTTACTAGTATTCACTGGTTGTACAAACAAATATGATAGAAGTAGTTCTGATACCATTAAAAAACCACATTGTGTTTGTCCTATTCACTTAAGATGGTCTAATAAATTATTTTATAATAACAATAGGCAATTATTTTTATAA
>NW_009203229.1:0-786 GCF_000690835.1 Fulmarus glacialis | reverse complement strand
ATTGAGTGCACCCTGAGCAAGTTTGCAGATAACAGCAAGCTGAGTGGTGCGGTTGATACACTTCAGGGAAGGCATGCCTTCCAGAGGGACCTTGACAGGTTTGAGAAGTGACCCAATGTGAACCTCATGAAGTTCAACACGGCTAAATGCAAGGTGTCCCTGCCCATGGCAGGGTTGGACTAGATGATCTTGGAAGGTCATTTCCAACCCAAACCATTCTATGATTCTATAATTTTGGCTTTATTGCGCAGGGCTTTCTATCATAGAACCATGGAATAGGTTGGAAGGGTCCTCTGAAGATTTTACAGTCCAAAATCCTGTTCAAAAGCAGAACTGACTTGGAAACTAGAGCAAATTGCTCAGGGTTCAGTCAAATTTTTAACGTCTCCAAAAATGGGGAAATTTTAACATCTCCACAACCTCTTGCAGCAAACTATTTCAGTCCTTAAACTCTTTCATTGTTTTTTTCCTTATGTATCACCATAATTTCTTTTGCTTCAACTTGTGACCTTTGCCTCTTGTTCTTTTGCCGCGCACCTCTATGGAAAGTCTTGCTCAATCTTTTCTCAAGCAGAAGACAGTAATGAGGTCCTCCCAAAGCCTTGTCCTTTCCAGGCCAAAAGCGCCCATTTCCCTCAGCCTCATCTTCTACATCATGTGCTCCAGCCCCCTGACCTAGTAGCCCTCCACAAGACATATTTGAGTTTATCGGTATTTCTATTGTCCTGTGAGACCCAAAAGTGGACTCACAATCCAAATAGAATCAAAGAATCATAGAATCATAGA
>NW_009203228.1:0-29154 GCF_000690835.1 Fulmarus glacialis | reverse complement strand
GGGGTAATGCCGGAGATCATGACCAGGTGTTACAGCAGTACCCGTGGGCTCTTACGTAGTCCGTAGCCAGAATTAACCGACCGGTCCCTCTCTCCCCCAGAGCATCTCCACTCCTGTTCCCCGCTGCGCTGTGTTTCACCCAGCGTCTTGGCTTCCTTTTGTTCTTCTCCTTGCTGCTCTTAAAAATCATGTGCTTCAGGAACCCCTTTCCACCACGGATTGGATTTTTGAAAATACTTAAGCGAGTCCCCAGTGAAAAAGAAACCAGTGAGTTTGCTCAGCTAAACAACAAATAGATCTTCCTTCTATTAGTAATGCATAATAAACACGAAAGAAATGATTCTTTTTGTTCCAGTGTGTATTATCTCTGGGATACTTGCTTGAAAGAGCAGCACACTTAGTATCTTAACAGAGGGGAAAATGGGCTTCGCAATAGTAAGTCTCAGCGCGTAGCTCAGAGAGCTGTTGCCATGCATGTTACAAAAATCCCAGTTTTCTTTAACATGCTGTGCTAATTTGCAGTTGTCCAGCAGCTGTGCCATGAGAACCGCCAGTGCAGCCCAGTCTGGGATCCCCAACTGTGGATGGGGACCTTAGCCTGAAATTAATCTGGCCTTGTTTGTGCGCAGGAACATACAGGCATTTAATCCCTGGAGGGGGTGACGTTCAGGCTTTCCCACGTGCTAGCTTTAGAGGGTTCCCTGTTCTGTGTGCAGGTGTTACAAGCACTAACATGACATCTTTCTTCCTCTGTCATCAAACAGGCCAGGAGTAACAAGAGGCTGCAGCTGAGAATTATTTTAACCGTGCAGTCACCAATATGGTTTTATGTAAATAATTGTATTTCTTTTTTTTCTGCCCTTATCAATATGCTGGGTGTGTCCACCACCATCTTCTATTTCAAACATAAGCATATTTTTAGGATAGTCTTTATTTCTGCCTGCAGGCTCTTGCTAACTGAAGCTGGCAGCGTCCAGCCATCCACCGAGTGCTTCTCACAGCGCTCAGAGCTGTATTTGCACTTGATGTATTTGCCCAGTTCAGCTGAGCTCCACAGTGAGGAGCACTGTCATCCAGGGTCTTTCTTAATTTTCATGAAATGCACCTGTACTGATTCAGTCCATCTTTACGACAGCTTCTTATTGAAAACTGGTGTCTCAAATCCCTTTCTGACTGGATAATTTCCTGGGTGTATGTTGGGCTAACAAGGGGTTGAGAAAGGGGAAATGCCTGCTTTGTAGCTTGGCGACTTAATTATTCAAATAGGCTTTTTCATTTCTTATGTCTCTTGAACTACTTTTGTGCCACCTAAAACATCCTGTTTCCTATCAGACTGATGAGTCTTTTCATAATGAGACCAGATTCTTAAGCATGTATTGCTATTTGGAGTAAAGCTTACTGTTTTCACCCTCACCAAGCTGAGTTCCGCGAGTGTTCAGTGTAGTGCTGATATCCGGAGAAAAGAGAAGCATTAAATGCATTTGTCACCGGCTTTGTTTTTCGGCCTGCTGGGTGGGTGTTTCGGTTCAGACAAATACAAAATGCTGCATCTGTCAGACACATGGCAGAACGCTCCTCGGTGAGATGTACCATCCACATTAGTATTGCAGTTGCTTCCTTCTGACACAATACCACCATATCCACCAAAACCAGTCCCTGGACTTTTATCTTTTGCATGTTGTAGATTTCTATAAACGTGTTGTATTTTGTAGTTTAAAATATCTAGGATGTCACTACTGAAGTGCAGCACATCCATTCTCTGAAATCATGGATCTGAGGCTTGAGGCTGACCCTGAGAAAGGCTGAGTGTTGGCAAATCAGGCTGAACACAGCTCCCATTCCTGTAAGACTTATTTGGATGGCTTGGCATTGATGACCACAGGAACCACAGCTCACGCGCTGTCTCCTGCTTTGCATTGTGCCGTGTTAACACTGAAACGTGATAAATACCTTGTTTCACGATGTTATCTTCTCCCTTATGGTAGGGCTAACGGCAGCCAGCCCAAAACTCGTTTGATCGCTGATGGCGTTGTGGCAGGGGGGCTTTGTGCACAGCTTCTCACCCCATCGGAGTGCATCCAGAGCATCTGCTTATGCTGTGAGGGGGCAGCGGCGACGGTGGCAGTCGCAGTACGCGGTGGAGGGCTGTGAGATTGTGGGGTTCCTCAGACCAGCTGCTCGTCAGGGTGTTTGGGTGTTCTGGAGCCTCGTTGTGCTCTAAGGAGCTGCGCTGGAAATGTCTGTCCTTCTTCACAGTCTAATTTAATTAGACATGAAAATGGAAGTAGTGGCTGCTTTGAAAAAACAAACCAAAACAAACCAACCAGACAAAAAACCCACAAGAAACTGATACTGTGAAAGGAGAAACAGGCATTAAACTGCTCTCTTAAATGTATTTTCAGATATTGGCATTTTGTAATAGGCCAGTGTTAGAACTGAGACCTTTCTACAGAGAGGCGATGCAGGATAATTCAGTGAATCGCCTGCTGTTGCTAATCCAGGTGGGTGTCAGTCATAGGTGTGAAAGTCATTGCATATCCATTTGAGCAATGCTAGTGTATCATCTGGATCGGCTCCATTTTCTACATCTGGCTGTTTGTGCCTGGACCTTCCCTGTCGCTTCTCTAGGGTTTGGTGCGGTCCTTCTAAGAGCATGTTTATCTTTATTAATGACTCTTCTCCTGCCCAAGTGGAAATTCTGTGTTTTAATGGCCTGATGCCTTACTGTCACCACTTTTCCATGACTAACTGAATCTTCCTCCTGGCACAGCTCAGTGGCTGTAATCAATAAGGCATATAAGGTGTTAGCCTGTCAGGTACACCATACTACTGCAAGAAATCATTTACTGCCTTGCATCTGTGCTGTTACTGCTTTCTACAGCATAAGTGAAACCATAGGGAAGGCTGGAGATCAAAATTTTATTTCCCATTACGTGTATGCTGAATAATATTAGCCTAATATCTTGCACAAACAGGAGAAATTACCTCAAATGGAAATATCCTGTAATCCGTTCATATGGGCATATGATAGGGTTATGACAGTAGAAAGAACTGAAAGCTTCCCTGCAGTAGCTTAGCTTTCCTATCAGTAGACATGTACTATAAATGAGCACGCAGTCAGGGAACACCTTTTCAGTTTCTTTCTGGAGAGCAGTGTTAAATTTCTATTTTGTATCAATTTTTTCTGACTGGCAGGAAATAAATTTCTTTGCTTAGAAAACAAATGCATCTCCACTACAGAATTAGATTATGAAAGTCCAAGATGAAAACACCTTTGAAAGATGAATTAACTTAATAAGCCTCCCAGTTTGATTTTTCCATTTCAATCCTGTTTCTTAGAAAGGCACGTCACAAATACCCCTTTGGCTGCTGTTACAGGATGGGGTAGTCGTTCTTCGGCAGGAAAGGGAATGGAGGGAGGAAAATGAGAGATATTAAGATTGCAAAGCCAAGAATGCTAAAGGGAGGAAGCTTGTCTTCGCAGTCCTCATGTGTGTCATGAAATGTTCTCTTACTAATTGCGGTCTAATGGAAATGTCTGTCCTGTTCAATGAGTGAGTAATTATTTAATACTCCTTTTGTTTTCCTCATTCAGTTGTGATTCAAGGCCTTTCTGTATTGCACGTTTGTGCCCCGGCAAAAATAAGTTATCGTGGTACCCTAAGATGCTAGAGAGAGAGCTGCACAAACATTACTGTTTGTATCTTCAGTGAAACCCTGTGAAACAGCAGAGTCCTGTTTTGCATCCAGGAGACTTAGGGGCTGTCATTGCTTGCTAGGTTAGGGCGCTGAGCTTTGGACGTCTAGAGTCTTATAAGTTAGAAATTATGCTGAAAGTGTGAGTGTTTAACCATTCCTCTGCCTTGTGGGCATCTAGACAGGTCTAGACAGATGAATCTCCTCCCCCATTTATTAACCAATTTCTGAGTTTAGTTAGCAAGAGATAACAGAGCAACTCCTCAGTTACGCAGGACCTTGTTGAAAAAGAGATACTGATGTAATGAGAGCCGTGGTGTCATGCATATGCACGAAAAGAAGGCTTCGTCGTCTTTTAATGCTGGACTTAAGTTCAGATGCTCATTTAAGTTAAGACTTTTGATCTGGAGAGAACTTCAAAAATTTAAAAAAAAAAAAAAAAAGAGAGAAAATCCTCAAACCAAAATAACGGAAAAACTGTGTTGGATCAGGAGGTTCTTGTCCCTATGTCATGTTGTAACCGAAGAGCTGTTTGAACAACAAATAATGCTAACAGGACATTGAATCACTATATCTGACTCCAACTAGAGGAAGGTAAAATATACTCCCTTCCTGCCATTAGGTTTCTTATCAAATTATTCCCAGCAAAAGAAAGTAGAGACTTGGTGGTCCTAAATTCAGCTGCAGAGTTTGGAAAGGAGTGTGTCCAAGTTGTTAGACCCTCATAATATCATAAGCTGTCCCTCCTCTGCATCCTGTCTCCCGCGGTCCTCCAGGAGGTGGGGTGGTCTGCATTTCCATGTGTCACGGATCTCCATCTGAAGTTGCCTTCAGCTTGTTTGCTCAGTCAGCTTCTGTCCCCATGGCAAGAGTGGTCTTCCCCAGGAGCTCGTATCCAGCAGTGCTCCTGCAAATTCCTGGGAGCAGCTGCTCTCTCCTTTGGCTTGCACCAAAAGGTTCATTCACATCTTCCCTCTTGCCAGCCTGGAGCAACCCACCTTCCTGTTGTCCCCAGCTGCAGCTACCAGTCCGTGGGGTATGTGGCCATGAGCTTTAGCATACAAGTTTTTTGCGAACAATTCTGCCATGCCCCCCCGCCCCCCAATACATATAAAATATCACTTGCAAATGAAACGGGATCATGTGTGTTTGAGGGGGACTGGTCCTGGAGCTTGAGATAGGCAGAGAGAACTGTCTGTTCTCACCTGAAAGGAGGGAAAGGACAACCGTGGCCAAATCTGAATGACAGAACAGTCCAGGAGAGCAACCGAGACCACTGAAGTTAGGGGAGGGACTCCACCAAGTGCTGTAGGGCTAGTGAAATGTAAGGAGAAAGCTGCCAGGTCTTTTGAGCCCGAGGAAGATGCAGCCACATGAATGCTTCTTTTCTGGAAAGAGTAGCCCAAGGTCGGGTCTTTGACTGAGGATCTTGGATGAACCCCTTTGTAGGTTAGCCTTGGAGGGAGATGGAAAGGATGTGGAGGCTGTGACCAGGATTTGTATTCTGTTTATACCTGACTTTCACTGGAAGGCCAGTCCACTGGTTGCACCAAACTGTCCTCGCAGTGGCCTAGACATGAAGTGACTCCTAATGTCATGGCAGCTGAATAAGGGAAGAGACCATGTTCCTTAGTATAGCACATGGGATTTTGTACTCCCTCCTCGCCATGCGCTGCCACAAAGCCAAGATAGGATTGCTCTCTCTCCTCAGAGAAATCCCAGGACCTCATAAGCACAGCGCTGCCTCCAGACTACGGCGGCATCATTTGCGGTGTCCAGCAGACTGGATTCGTATCTCTTGGGTTTGATACTTTTTTCTCTTCTTTTTTTTTAATGCATCACTAGGGAGATGCTGCCCTTATCTGTCTTTAGGGGCTGGTTTGTAACAAACTGCCTTTGTTTCTA
Organism: Fulmarus glacialis; assembly: GCF_000690835.1. Taxonomy (NCBI): domain Eukaryota; kingdom Metazoa; phylum Chordata; class Aves; order Procellariiformes; family Procellariidae; genus Fulmarus; species Fulmarus glacialis. Next base: position 23,553 of record NW_009203228.1, on the reverse strand, counting down.
TGTCTATTTTTAACACCAGATGTGCTACATGCCTGTGGCACCCCATAAATGAATTGCCCATTGCCTGCCCACCAAAGTACTGTAAAATAAAATCTTTGCTCTTCTACATTGTATACGATTGTAAAAATCCATGTCTGCTTTTAAGTGTGGGGTTTTTTTTTTAGCTCTCTTTAAATGCTCAGGTGAAAATTATGACTATATATTAAACTAGAGACCCATCGAAGCCTGAACCTATTTCTCCTCTTAAGGAATGCGATTAAAACTCTTCACATCCAAACAGATTTTAAGATTTTTAGATGTGCTAGATTCACTTAGGGATGGGGATTGTGCTCTACTTTCAGTGTATCTGTCATATCTGTTGTTCAATGGAAAGGAGTCTTGCGATTTGCTGGAATTGTGAGGGAGGGGCGAAGCTGGTTTTGAGCCTGAAAACTCGGGCAGCTCATGTAGGAGGCAGATGCTATGCTCTGCGGGTGATAGGGAGGGAGGAACTGAGGAAGGCAGAGAGAGGGTGCTGCGGAGGGCAATTCAGAGCAAGAGTCCGGCTTCAATGTGCCAAATCATGCTCTGGAAGAGCTGCTCGTTCTCGCTTTCCTCCCACTCCCTTGGAAACTTTCCCTGGCTCCTTCATTTGACTTGGGTGCTTGCAATAGTTTTCTTCCGAATCCCATGGAAAGAACTTGCAATATTTCTGCATGGCGGCACCTGAATTCTGAGTCCTTCTCTCTGTCCTTCTGGATTGAAGTTACTCATCACACCAACATCAGACTGTGCTCTTTTTTTTACCCTACAAATATCTATTCACAGCACTGAACTGTTAGGATGGTTTCTAGGCAATAATATTGTGAAAAGTTATAAAAAATATCTAGATTCATTTTTCCAACCCTTGTGTCTGGCTTCCTAGTCCAGCAATGCTGGGTTCTGGCCATAGAAAGTGTGTATGCCACTGGGGCAGACATCTCTTCCTGCTCAGCCTTTGTGCTTTTGCACTGCCTGTAGCCTGATTTTTAGCTCCTTTCAGTGGTTCTCAAAGGTAATCCTAGTATCTCTTGGTTGCTTGTGTGGTGGTTTTTTTTTGTTTGTTTTGTTTTTTTTTTTTTAAGAAATATGTGAGTTTAGGTGCATTATGCATGAAATAAGGTGTTTATATATGAAAGTATATTCAATTTCTCAGTATGTAATCCAAGGAGGAAAGAAAGCATGGTTCACAGGGAGCGTGATGGAAACATAAAGAGATTCTGATAACCCCACAGCAAGCACATGGACAGAGCGTAAGCATGTATAATGGCTCCTTGATATGAGCTTATTTGATGTGAACTTAGCATTTCCAAAGCTTCCCTGCATTGCCTGTTTTATGTTTGAACCTTTGTGTTTTCATTAGTTGATTGATTTTGGCCATGGCAATTAAATATGTGAGCAATAACATACAGCAAGGCTTGCGTTTATTGATAAGGGAATTCAAGTCACCCGTGACTGAAAGAAAGCATGTGGGGTGGATGCCTGATGCCTACCAAGTCCCTGAGTTAGGCAGTACAAGAGGAACAAAAAAACTTCCGTAGCGTGCCCAGAAAAACATGTAGTTTTGTTCGAGTCCATGCAGATGCCAACAACACTTGTGAGGGAGAATCAGTTGAATTGAAGGTATGTGTTGCTACTGAAGGATCTGAGGCCAGATTCAATGCAGACTAATGTCTCTGAGGTATGGTGGTTGCTGAATGGCCCGGCAGAGCAGAGCCCGCAGACCCGCAGACAGGCTGGTGCTGATAGCACATGGAGCTGACAGTCCATGGCATCACATCGTTCTCTTTTGGTGATCCTCTTTCTCTCTTCTACCGTGACATTACTTCAGCAGAGAATGACTTTCTGTAGCCTTTATTTAAGGAGCTGGAGTGTCTTTCTTTGAAAGGGAAGACAGAAAAGCCACGTTAGCAGGGGGAAGAGAACTTGCAAGTGGAAGGTTTGCCTTTCGCTGGACACAAGAAGGTGGAGCTGTTGCTGCGGGGAAGCTGGACATTAAGACAGGCTCTTGCTGCTGTGCAGAGCTCATAGATGGGCTGGGGAAAAGGACAACAAGCAAGAGTGGTACTAGTTAAGTATGACCTAGTGAGGATAAAAGATGGTTGTTTAATGCTGCTGAGTAGTGGCTGGGGACATGGGAGAGATGGATTTGGGTGATGCTACAGATGAAGGCTGTGCACCTCTTTGAAGCTGGGCCTAGCTGCCAGTTTTAGCATAACTCTAGACCAGTTGCATGGGTCGCAGATGCCCTCCTGTGTTGGGTTCTCATGATTGCCGCTCTGTGTGCAGCCTAAGAGATGCTTAAAGAGGGAATTGGTTGTAAGGTCTTGCAGGAGGTGCCCTGCTGCATGTAAAATGTATGCGTAAAACCTATAAATCACAATTTAGTGGTGAAGTGTAGTCATTGCCTCTAATGAGTTGACATTAAATAATAACAATACTATACACACCCTGTATAGGAAGAAGGTGATATCCCAGAGTCTGCTATATGTTAAAGGTTGGCAAATAATGACTTTGCATGGTTGACCTATGCACTGCAGTTAAGGCTGTAAGAGGCAGGTATGTTTTGCATGTGATATAGACATACCCATGCTAGAAGAGCAGGGAAGCAGGTTAACTTTTTGGGTCATTTATTAAAGAAACACGAATTTTCCCCTGTTTAATAGTATTTTTGGAAGTAGATAAATAAGCCAGTGGCAAAACCATGTTCTGCTTATGATTTGAGAGGCAATGACTGTGCATGTGTCAAAGCTTTATTCCAGACTTGAAAGAAATTTGAATTCAGTATACAATAACCATTGTTCTTACAGCCTTCATACACAGAAACCTGTGACCCTAGAGCAGGACCTATTTGGCAGATACCACAGGGATAAAAATATCTTTTTATTCTCTAGTTGTAAAGAATTTACAATGTAGTTCACTTCAGAATATTTATGAAATAACAAGAATAATTTCTTGATTAATTTCTTGATATATTAAATCAATATACTGTACAAAAATTCAAGAGTCTTTAAAAAAACCCCCCAAAACCAAAAAACAAAACCCAAAACACACCCAAAAACCTGACTCTCAGAAATTAGAAGGCCTAATGGGCAAGGATGTAGAACCTAAAACCTGCTTGTGTGAAAGTTGTTTTGCCTCTGTGCTCATGTTATATTTTGATTTATTTGTGTGTTTTTGTCAGAGTGCTTGTTTAGGGAACTTGTGTTGTGGATCTGTAAATACAGGAAGCATAGTCTTACCTGGCAAAAAACTTCATTAAAACTCTTCTCCTAGGTATCCAGGATAGTTAGATATAAAAACCTGAGACAATTTTTTGTGCTTGCAAACAAGAGAAGCAGACATTAAATTGGCATGTTTTTTGTTTGTGTTATCTAGGGTCTCTGAAGCAATTACTTTTGCATATGTTAACAAGTCTGGAAGTCTTTCAGTTCGCATATTTACAGGGTAGAGACAATAGCCGCAAGGTCTGATCCTTGAAGCAGCTGAATTAGTACAAAATTGACAGGATCAGGCCTCTGCTGATGCTTATGCTTATAGTGAATGCACTTACTAGACTTTTTTTTTTTTTACCTTTAAAAGCTACTTTACTTCCAGTGATGGCCCTTTCACCTCATTTATCTGGCAATAAGGCTTGTGTATAATTGTTGTCTATGGCAGCCGCTAGGAATTTAATATTAATTTCACCTGGGTAGTTTCACTGCCTAGGCTGGTAATACTTCATTATAACTACAGTGACATTTTTCCCTTTGGTCCAGAGATTGTTCCGGCTATTTTTTCTGCCTAATAAAAGTTTGTTTTATTTTATAAGTGGCTGATAACAAAGTAGATATTGCATTTGGGTGATTATATGTGTATGATCCAGAAGCTCTCCTTCCGCCTGCCCTCATTTCTTCATTGCAGTACACAGCAGGTAGAGCATTCAACCAGTGAAGGAAGCCCTAGGATTTAATTTTCTTTCTGCTGGAGGAATCTGAATGCATGTTTTCCATACTCCATAAGGAGTCCTGAGATAGGCTTCTTGTACCCCCTCTTTTGCTGAGAGGTGCTCTTCATAAAGGATATCTAAGTACCAGTTGGTCTGAATAGCAAGAGAACAACTACATAGCTGAATCATTCAGGCGCTCCCTAGAGAAAGGAAAGCCTTGGCTCAAGTCCATCTGCATGCCCTCTGAACAGATGAGTGTATGGGGACAGGCCACAGGTCTCCCACCCTCCCCGGGAAGGATGGCAGGCACTAGGCATCAGAGTCAGGTTTCCTCTCCCAGTGAGGGAGGAACGGATGCTTCGTGTCTCCCATCCTCAGAGCGCGCAGCAGGGACTGGCTCCTGGGTGGAGGGCAGTGCTAGCTGAAGCGTGGGAGAAGCTGCATATTTCAATCTTGATCGCTGATGTTTTAGTCTGTGGATAAAAAAAAAAAAGTAATGAAATGAGGGAAAAAAAATCCAATTTAGATAAAAAGGGAATTGTAAGAAGGCACGGTAGGCAGGTAGATGCAACAGCACTCTGATGCTTTTTACCCTGCAACAGGGTCACCTGCCCTCATTTAAAATAATGATCTTTAATCTGAGTTTCAGATGGAATAAGCCAACTAGGAAGCAGTGTGCAATCAATTGAGAATAGATACAGTTTGCATCTGCAGATGTGTTGTGCACAGGCAAATATATGGGCATCAATACTTCATTAAATCAAGACCAGTGTTTGTATGGACACTTGATTACAGACGTTATTCAGTTTAGAGTTTTTTTTTTTTGCTGGGGGGAGGGGTCCTTCTTTTAATGTTTGCTGCTGTGAGCACAGGCAGTCCCTCAGGAGAGGGAAGGGAAGGTTTCAAGGAGTGTTCCTACAATTATTTCAGTACGCTACAAAAGTGAAGCAAATCCTGGGGCAATGGAAAAGAAAGCTGCAAGGCTGTAGTGACCGCTACCCTACTGGAGATGTGACCCAAGTCCCTTCAGCCAAAGAGGGAACATTGCATGTGGTACTTGCATTTCAGATAAATGCAGGTGATGGCCTGACTTGAGTAAAGGATTCATGGCTGTTGCTTCCCTCTGGTCCAGAGTTAATTCCTTAACTCTGATCCTCATGCCTCTTCTGTGTCTGTCTTGATGAACAGCCAAGGAAACTCACTACTCGTTTGCCAAGTTTTGTGGATCTTACGCACAGACAACCAGCTTCCCATGTCCATTGGAAACAGGATTTGGCATATAAAGTAGGATTTTTGGATTGCAGTAGATTTTTGTGGTACCTAAAAGTTAGAGGTTGCAATTCCCCACTGGCAACTGAGCTTCTGGAGGGACAAAGCACTTCTAAGCCCTATAAATACAAAGCTCCAAATGTACAGTGAAATCCTACAGTTCTTCAGGGATTTAATTTTCTTCTAAAGAATAACTTGGTACTTGAAAGCGTTGTGGACTGGACCGTAGAGCAACGATGTTCTCGACAAGCATGAAGCAGGTTGAAACCTCAGCTCTTTGCAGCATGTCTTACCAGCTGTCTGCCTCAAGACAAGAAGGTGGTGGTGAACATGAGTACAAGAGATGCAGGATGCGCTGTGCACAGGGCCTTGATCTTACACACATCCACCCGCTCTTACAGCCTGCTAGTACCATGGGAGACCATGGGGTGCCTTTCTGGCAGAAAGGAAGTTAGTCTTGCTATGTACCTACTTCTCCACAATTTTAGAGTCAAAAACACTCATTTGCTGATGAAAGCAGTAGACAGAAGATGCTCTGACGTGATAATGTTGATCCCTTGCTGCGGAAAGTACCTGGCCAACTGGACTATCCAGTTTCTTGCTGAGGTAGCTGAAAAGAAAGGTGACCCCAGTGAAAGGTGCCCTTGTATGCCTGGAAGGGAAGGCAGTGGGAATTTGGATGAAACATTTAAAGCCATTTATCTCTGAGCCCAGAAAGATGAGCTCTGAGGTCAGCTAAGCCAGCCAAGTGATGAGACAATTTAGCACCAAATCCCTGTGCTCTAATTTAATGCTGAGCCTATCTCAGTATGAAGCCTGGTACCCACTTCTTTTTCAAGGAGCACAGAGGTATTACTCAGGATCCCACCCATGGGGTGATGGAGAATAGGTTCACCAGGCATGGGGAGTATGAGCAGATGAGCTGATCTCATTGCTTTCTCTTTTCTCTGAGGGTGCTGCTGCCATGTGCTGAATCAATTATTCAGGTTTCATGAATTAATGATTGATTAATTAAAAGCCTTATCGAGAGTCCAGGAGTTCACTAAAAACCACAATCCTTTCTTGGCTGAAATACTTGCTCAAATACTGGTATAAGGAATGAAGTTTATTTTCTTAGCCATTTCTGCTAAAGAAGGCTTTCTCCCCACCCCCAAACCAGAGATTTGAGATGGAAATGGAATTAAGAATAACCTCTGTTCTGCAGACACCTTCATATGAGAGGCATGGAACAAAATTATTCTGCCCTGTTAGCAAATGCAGCTGTGTCCTATACATTGCACAGGGTCATGCTTGCTTTTGCCAGTATTGGTGCTTGTGCATGTATTGAGAGAGGAAATAAAAAATTACCCATTAAATCCAGTTACTACAGTCTTTATGGACCATTTCTAAGTGTGGCATACTTAATAGACCATCTGAAATTCTTCCTTTTTGTTACAAGTCTCCTAGTTTTAAATCGTGACTGTAACATATTCACAGCTATAGCAGATACGGTGTTTTAGCTTGTTAGGAGGTATGCAATACTTCTAAAGGTCCAACTGATGCTTAAGCCAAGCATCTTAATGGAGATGCAGATAACACGTAATTACCAACCTGAAAATTGTTCCAACACAATGAATTATTCCGAGGTGTGTTTCTTTGCACTAGATCTCTCAGAACATTCAGTTTTGTGTTATTCTGCATGTGATTTAGCTGCAGTCGTAACTCACTGCGTGCGATGACACCGCCAGGGTTTGATGGAAACGCAGAAGCTGTGTTTTGTGTGGCCCCTCTGGGGTGCCTCTGGCGTTCAGTCCCCACAAGTGGAGCAGCTTGGGTGCTTTTTGCTCACCCTGCGGGCGTCCATCTCGTATCGCTACTGGCCCGGCTGGGGCTGTGGAGGGTGCGATGTGTCCTAGCCTAGGTGGGACCAGGGAGGATGTATTTTGGGGCCATTACCTCCTCCTCAGTCGCAGGCTGTCTGTCCGTGAGGCCAGCCCCATGGAGCAGGCAGGGGACTGGCAGGGCTCAGACCAAGCTTGTTTTTTTTTTTTTCTTTTTTTCTTGCCCCCCACCAAGTCCCACAACCCAGGGGCATTTTGCTGCTGTTTTGGAACTATCTATTCTTTGGGGTTTTATTATCTTTTATTTTGTTTGCTTAGTCGTGCTTGCTTCAGAAACAGCTTTGTAGCTAACCCTCAGCTCAGAGCAGCCTCAGCGCAGGACAGACATCCTGTTGTTTATCTGCCTTTCAGATGTAACAGTTTCTGAAACTGGCTGTATAGTTTACCTTTTATCCTCTGACTTTAGCACTCACAAGATAATTTTAATCAGAATCTTTCTATATCCCAAATAATAGTAAGAGAAAGCTACATCAAGGCCATGTTTGCTTCAGGGCTTGCCGTCTTGGACTGAATTTTAGATACGTATGAATCGGCAATGCTGGTGGTGCGCTACACCGACCGTTTGTCTGAAGTGCAGGGCAGAGCTGCCTCTGAGGAGAATAACTTTATGGGAGGGAGGCCAGGAGCTGCCATGAATAAATGCTTGGATGTGTTTCTGGACTAGGATATTTACTGTATAATAACTCTATTCTATACTGAAAAAGAGTATTTAATAAATAACTTCTGTCAGTAAGTACAAGTACTTAACTGTACTCAAAACCAGCTATTCTACTGATTCTCAAAAGTAAGAATATGCTTTCTTGTTCATACTAGCTTTTTTTTTTTTAGAACTGTATACATTTACAGTGGTGAGCAGCCATACGTAGCAAGAAACACATTTCTCATCTTATCAACTCTTTTCTTCCTGGCCTCTTGGAGCTTGGATTTCAGACCCCTTGTGCTCAGCAGGTTCTTGAATTTGTTATGCTGCTTTTTGTGCCTGGAATTGCATTTTTAATGTCTTGGCAGATGGCATTCAAACACTTATGAGTTTTACACCCACGGTTCCCCTGGTGCCAGTTGGGCATTTCTTCTGAGGAGCATTTTTCTTTTCTAATTACACCATACTGCAGGTTTTTTTTTCTTCTCCTCCAGCAGTAGCATATTTTGCAGTTTTGGGTATGTTATCCTACCGTTTGGAAGGTGGAACGCCCCGACCTTCAAAATCGTTGCCCCTGTTCTCTCTCCTCCCCTTAGTTTCCACTAATGTAAAACTACTGCATTCATGTTTCGCAGCCTGTTTTGCAACTTGCGGTGCATCTCCAAGGGGTTCACAGTTACAGTAAGGGAGAAGAGATTGGAGGTTCTGTAACTGTGTTTTGTGGACAAAATCTCAGTTGTATAGGTTGCCCACTGAATAAATGAGCCCACCAGCTAAATCTATCCGTGCATGTTTAAATATGGGGGAGGGAGGAAGAAGGGCTTATGTTGGAATTTAAGGGATATCAAAATGAGGACATCATTTTTCTAAAGGTTAATGGGAGCCAGATAATGTCACTGTCATATTAAGGAGCTTTCATATCAAGAAAAATGTTTTTTCCTGTGCTTTGGCACACTAGACGACAGCCTCGTGTTTGAGTCACCAAAACGCCCCTATAAGAAGTCTTTTTCCTGAACCTGTTTGAAAGCCTGAAGCAGTAATTTGGCAGGTGGATAGAATGATCCCAGTGCTGCACTGTGTTCTGATTTAGAAACGGGAGAGCAGAAGCTGCAGAGCGATAGCCTAGATTTTTCCGTTGCCTAGCCCTTCCCTACTCACTCCTACCTGTCAGTGCCTTTAATGCTTGCCTCGCTGTACTCAGGCGTAGATGACTATTGAGGCTGCAAAGCAGTGGAGCATGTTTGGAGAAACCCTGGTGTCGTCAGGCTACAACGGCCCAATCCCACAAGGACCTGGGAGAGCATCTTGATTCTCAAGAAGTAGCTCCGATCACTAGAGAAGTCACAGATAACAATCTTCAGACATCATCCAGGTGTTTCAGAAGTCAGTTATTTTTCCAAATAGCAGCAGTACACTTAAGGACAGGGTGGAAGCAACAGAGGAAATAAAATGTATGGGGACTGCAGGTGGGATGTGCTGTCTTGAAGTAGGGCTGGAAGAGTAGCCTGATGAAGGAGCTTGCTGGTTGCACTTAGGTAGGGTGTCTGCAAAGTAGCCTCACACAGATGGCACGAGCTAGCTCCAAATGTCCTGGAACCACATTGTTCAGCTGCCCCAAGTCATTAGCTATGTCCCATCTCAGCACCAAGGGCTGCCTAGCCATCAGGACCATCTTGGAGATGATGATGGCTGCAATCCAGGGCCAGCTGGTGCCATGTCTCTACATAAAGCTTATACCTGCCTCCTTCTCGGGTTCTTCAAGCTATGACCACAGAACCCAGATACAGGGCTGGGGCAGTGGATGTTCCTGCAGCAGAACTGTAGCCGTAGGGGTATCTGCAATGGTTGTCTGGGAGCTCAGTTCTGCTGGTGAAGAAAATGCCCTTTGTTTTTAAATTAGCACCCCAGTTGTGTCTTCAAATGAACGTATAATGTGTCTTTTTGTAGATTAGGTGATAAGCACAATTGATTGTAAAAGAACTGTTTTACAACAAACAGGGGAAAACTGGAATTTAAATACATGTGGGTTTTTTCCTCCCTTGCAGTGTTTGAGTATTTTGTTATTACATTTTTCCCCCTGTATCTTCATTTAAGCCATTCCCAAATAAGATTATGCATGTTAGAAGTGGGAGGTTAAGGCTGCACTACGTTTACTTGGTTTTATTTATTCTGGATTTAGAAAAAAATGACTTTTGATAAAGGCAGTATATCCAGGGCTTTCTGTTTCATATTAAGAAGTATGCTGCTATGCACAGTTCATTCTGTTACAAACTTAAATTAAAATTCAAAGTTGGGATCGCTCAGAGGGGACCTTGGGAAACATTACTGGATTTCTTGCTAACTATAGAACTTCTCTCCACAACCTTGAACAATAGATCTGGGAGACTCATAAGCTTTGAAAGCATCTAGGTGGAGTTATTTAGTGTTATGGTCATTTGTCTTTTGTTACTCGCATGCTTATGCTACTGTCTGGTTCTGGAATGGTTGTTCAATTTTAGGGACTAGGGGAGAGAGCATAGCAATGATGGCTTCAGGGGGAGGGTGTGTGTGTATATTATTTGCAGGTTTTTTTTCAAATGCTCTGCTAGCACCTCAGCTCTTACGAAAGCAGCAGGAGAAACATGCATTTCTTCTCTTGTAGGTTTTTGGTGGTCATTTAAAAACATATAATAGTGTTAATTCTTTTCAAGTATGGGCTTAATATGTGCCAGCTCTCCCCTATGCATCTCTTCATCATGGAACGGATCTATTTGATTAACTCTTTTTCCAGAAATGAAACAGATTGCAGTGATGCCACTATAGTGTTCTGATATTGTGCATTATTTAAACTATTTCAGTATTATCTTACAAGGGCACTGCCCAACTGAGGTGCAAAGCCCTGCTTCCCACCCTTGCTGTAGCAGGAACTATGGAAAGTCCCTTTTTAAAGAACTGGTTAACATCATGCAGCATTTTCATTCTCCGCATTGTAGAGATAAACCAAAAAGGCAAAATAGAGCAAAAAGATCTTTGGCTTTTTTCTGTGTGTGAATCTCTTTGCTGAGGATGTTTAAAACCTTTGCTGCCTTGATCTAGTAGCTAAGATCTATTACACAGAGAAATCTTCATAGACTCTGCTTAGACTCTCTTCTCTTGATTCTGGATATGAGTTGGTTTATCTCCTATATGCAGGTGGCATGTATATGACTTGTGGTTTGAAGAAATACAAACTTTGATAGTTTCAGAAGATTCTCCATAAGAGATGGAGTATTTGGTGTAGTTGATTGCTGAAGTTTCACACTTTGGAGGATCTAGGAGAATAGGTCATCAGGGTGCCATCAATTTTATTCTTCTACCTGAAAGATGATGTAAACTGGCCCAGTAGACTAGTGTACCCATTAGGGGCTGATCCTGCAAGGTAGTGAGGACTAATTCCTTACCCTGCATAAGCAAGCGCTTGGCTTTTGGCCTGTCATCATTAGCTGTGAAGTCAGTAAGACAATGCATGTGCTTACAGCTCAGTATGCACTTGGCTAGGCTGTATCCAGACCTAGTCCGTCTTACCCAGTCTCAGGCGTGACATCTTGCCAGCTATTGAGCATATAAGGCTGGCAGGTCAGCTTTAGTCTAGCCAGCTCTTGCTCAGAGTAGATCAAAAAATCGAACAAGTGCATGGCCGGAAGCCTGATCCTCTGGACCTGGTAGTGCTTTGCAGATTAGGTCTTGACCCTAGACCCTCTTGAATCTTGTAATTCGTGCTGTTTCTAAAGAGGATACAGCAGTGTAGGATTGAGCTGTCACTGATGTCTGAGGGATCATCTTGCAAAGAGGACACATGGAAGTGTGATGTTATGGTCATTATGTTTGTATCAAATTACACTTTGACAGAAAACAATCCAGTTCAATTTATAGTGGAAAACCTCTTTCCTACATGATGCATTCCCTTCCCTGCCTCAAGTGGAAGTTGGAGTTGTGTTATTTACTTCTGTGCTATTTTTACTTTCAACTGTGATGCTCATTTTAACAATACTGTAAAACGCTTGCTATTAATATTTCCATTTTATAAGAGTCCTGTGAGTTCCATCACATTGGACGAAAACCAGCAACTCTGTGAAAATCAGGAGAATTTTAATTGTCTTGGTTTGTTCAAGTGAATGGTGGATGTTCTGCCTTCACTTGTACTTTACTTTGAATTTCAGTTTTGTTTCCCTGCTGCTGTTGTGTTGCTGGCTTTGTTAGGGCATACTGCAATAAATTCAGATGAACACATTTATGACCAGCCTCATGTCTGATGCAATTGAATTATGCTACATTTAAAATAACTTCCAAAATGCGTTGATGCTTTTACTCAACCAGCAACTTGAGCTATTGACTTACTGTGTCATCAAAACTTGTTTCATGATCATTTGTTATATTTAAAAAGTTGGTCTCCGTTTTGTTTCCCTGGATTAAAATTTCATGTGGTTGCTGCTGGGTGCATTGTAATATAATCTCATCTGGCGTTCTTTTATACAAGGCAATTTACAAACAAGTCCTAAGATGCTATGGTTTCTGCCCCAGAGATTCCTGATCCAGTAAATACTTAAGGCTCGTGTGTCAGGACACTGACTGCCATAGCTATTGAACAGTGGGCTGATGCAGAGAAGTCCCATATAGAGAAGGTCAGTACAGGAAGAAGATGTCAACCTGGGGGCTGCTATCGAATAACTATTCTGGCCAGCTTTTCCTCTCAGAAGTACATGTACACACAAGACTGATACTATCTGCACAAGAATGATACTACCTGCACAAATAAAAACTCTCAAATGTGTGAATGTCTGATTGCAGGGTTGGGATTTGGAAATGTACTTTTGAATATAATATTTATTTTTGGGCTTTCATGGATTTTTGCAAATGCTTGCCAATCAATCCTTGGAAGTAAAATATCTAAAATACATATTCCTTTAAAAGGAAGGTGATGCAGAGGAACGGGACAGGAATGAGAAGGAGGAGATGACAGTAGGGAAACTTCTCCCAATTGGGAGAACAATACCCTCACTCGATCCTGCTGACTGTGATGCTCAGGTACTGAGCCAACATCTGAGGGGAATAAAAGGGTAGAACTTCTCTGTTGGTACTACACTGATTCTGCTCCAGGCTTCTGCTCAAACCATGTGTGGCTGGCTGCTAAGGTTCCTCTGCAATTTGAAAGTGGTCTATGATCCTAAGCTTCAAGCCAGACTCGTTGGTTATTATAGGAAGAGGGATTTTTGGCCTCTGAGTGAGTTATCACACCTCATCTGTTAGCAGTGATTTGAAATCCCAAGCGCTTTCTAGAATTTATTGCATGTTTATTCTAGAGGGATGACTTCTTTGTGCCTAGCCAATTTACAGCTCATGCTGCAGATTTAGCGTCACTTATTTTAGAACTAGGCACTTTCCTTAACTATAAATGTCTTTAGAAAATAATCATAGGGAAATGTTTGGGGGAGATAAAATATGATACCATGTTATCGTTATTTTGTGGCATTTTCCTGCCAGTTTTATTTCTGTAATGTAGTTTGTTCCTTTTGTAAGACTCTGGCGAGCATAAGTAGAGTGGAATCAACAGATGTATTTCAGTGTAGTTCTTCCATAACTCAAATAATGCAAATTTAACCAATGCTAACTTACATGTATATTTAGAACGAATAAACTATAAAATCTAACTGAATAAACTATAAAATCTAACTAATGAATCCCTTTCAAGCTTCTACTAATGGTCTGAAACAAAGGAAGCATCTACATTGGTCACTTCTCACTTTCAGCATAAAGTTGGGCACTCGAGTGAATGATATGTACGTTTTACAAGTAAGCAAGCTGAAAAAAGGAAGTTAAAGCCTTGCTATTTAAAGCTAATAATACAGAAATGCTCCTTCCCTGTAACTTACAATGCTTTGCAAATAACTGTTTCACCGTTTTATTATGGTTTCTTACTGATACCGTCTGTTATTGGTGTAGAATTGTCTCTTAGAACAAAAATAAAATTAGAACTGTAATAGCATGGATTTAATGGCACAGACTAGTAACTTTTAATGTATCCAAGAGTGAGCATTATTTTGAGAAAGCATGGTCCTGTAGTTATTGCAGATTTGGACTCCAGTCCTTGGACTAGCACAGGCATTGTTTGACTCTTGCTGTGCATTACTTAGGACCAGCCTTTCCAAAGCAGGGGTTGAAATTAGTACCGTGACACAGATCCACAATGACCAACTGCATGGGAAATTGCTCCTGGTCGCAACACCCTGCATAAGCTTGATTTCTGGGAAAAAGCCTGTGAAAGAAACTGCATGGACATCCTTTTATAACCTGCTATTTACAAAATGTGACAATGATCATATCTGCATGATGGCTCGTCCTAAACTTGAAGAGCCTTAAAATGCCTTGTGGCCAAACCTTTGTCTCTGCAAGTTTCATCCCACTGCTTCCACTCTGCTTCCCTGTGAACGTGAAGCTGGCACTTGGGAGTGTAGAGCTGTGCTCCACAGAGCACCCCGTGGGTATAAAATGTAGCCAGGATGGAAGTCCTGAGCAGGAGCTTCCCTGATCCATGCTGTCTTTGTGTGGAGGTGGCTGAGGCAGAGTGCGGGTGCTGCTCTGTTCCCCATGGGCAAACACTGCTCTCCGCTGCTGGCCAGGAGCCCACGGCGAGCGTAGCCAGTGAAGGAGCGTGTTTGAATCTGTGTTTCAGAAAGTAAATCAGTACAACAATTTTGGGATATCTGATGTTTTTTTTTTTCCCTTTAGGGACTCTTTAATCCTAAAATTACTTGTATATATTTATGTATTTTACCTTCTTTTGAAAGACAAGTCATTGTAAGTGGTTCATTGTGGAGGTATGAGAGGTAAGGAGGCTGCATCATCCACACTAGAGCAGCCAGTACCTGCCACCCGATTGGACTTACGCAACATAAAATGTAAGGCTTGGAAACAAATTCATAGTGCTTGATGGAGAGTTCAAGCTGAATTACTTAAAGGCATGCCCAAGTAGATGCAGTCAGTGTATTGATGTGTGGCTGCTATTTGTACTGGGGAGGAGAAGATAAACCTGAGTTAGTAGTCAGCATTTCTGCAAATCTCTTCACCTGTGAAATGTCATTGCTAAATATGCTTGCCTGTGCTCCCTTTGTAATCTTGCAAATACCAGACTGCTAAATTAGAAGGCAATTTTTTTGACTGAAGGAGAGGGAAGGAGAGACATTCTGGAGATCGGCTTTTGTGCTTCGTAACTTCATAACTTCCTGCTCTGCTCCTGGGAAAGGACACTGATACCAGGTATATCTTAAGACTTTTTTTACTGTTTTTGTGTTTTGTTTTGTTTCCCTCCCCCCCCGTTTTGTTAGTTCCTACTTCTATACTCAAGAACTTTCCTCTCTGGTTTGCTCAAATCAAGCTCTTGGGGGTTTTGTTCTTTATGGTTCTCTATTTGAAGTAAACACAAGGGGATCTGACAGCTTTGGGAGCTCTTGCTGTCAAAGACAAAAATTTTCCAAATGGAGGTGCATGTTAATAACTCCTTGAAGTGCCTGCAACGCTGGACAGGTTTGGGGGGATCGGGAGCGATAGTGTCTTTCTCACGGTGCAAGACTGGCTAGTATCCTCAGGTGTCAATCGCTGGGTCAAATGTTCTTATGGTCATTAAGCTGGATCTCTGTCAAATAGTAGATGGTAGAGAGATCCCACAATCATGCCAGCTTGTTCTAGGCATCCAAAGAAGAGCTCATTTTTCCCTCTTGAGTGCTCACAGCCTGTCTCAGTGGGAAGGGGTGTTTCAGCAGTTGTGAAAAATGAGGTTAATAGTGCAACTTCTGTGCCTTAGCACCATTAAAATGAAAGTGGTGTCTGTCTAAGACCCATTGCAAGGAAATGTGCTGTTAGCAGATGCTGTGTGTGGCACTTGCATGGATCCAAGGTGCCTCTGGAGTCAGGCCTTGCAATCTCTCGGTAAACCTCTGCCTGCTGATACAGCAATAAGTGGAGCTGCAGGAGGCATGATGATTTTGTTATGAAAGAGCAAATCAGAAGAAAGGCAATTTCTCAACCTGCCCCCTGAAGCTCTAGTGGGGTAGAACACCTGTCTCTGCTTCCAGGGGGCCTGGCACTCGATGGTTTTGAAACGTATGGGAAACAAAACTGCCTTCCCTCCAGTTTTCTCGCTGCTGGCTGTTTTTGATGGATGTGCTCTCCATTTGTGTTAGGGCAAGAGCAGACTAGGTCCTTGCCTAAAGGTATAAGTTGAACGCTGGTTGCCAATGCCTCCATTCCTTGTTACCGTGTCAAGTCAAAGGACAGCCTCTTATCAGCAGAGAGGAGGTGGGTGCTTCTCCTAAAATGACATAGAATTATGTGTATCCATTCCTTTTCCAATGAAGACTGCTGAAGTGCTCTATTTACCAGTGACTTTTCATAGCAGCCTTATGTGGGGTTACCTGTGATTCTGTGGTGCTGTACTCTGTTCCCACTGTGAAATCCATTATATCCATTTCACTTCAATGCACAGGGATTACTGTGGCAATAAACCTTACACAGAATTATACCCTTTTTTAGTTCAGATATCACTTGTATCACAGAGTGCAAAACTGCCTTGCACAACCTTGTCCACTGTGTCTGAATAATAGACCAGAGCCTGCTGCTCTTCAAGATCTTTTGTCATTTTTGCTGTGGAGGAAAATACCATTCTTTTGCTTAGCATACTTCTCTGCTGTCACTAATTTATGTCCTATTGAAATGAGGTATCGGAATGTGGGAAATTATTTTGGGTTTGGCCTGATGTGTTCTGTAGGTTTTCAGCACCTGGGAAGTTTCTTGGTATAGGGACTGCTTTACTTCATGCACTTACTTTCGTTTGTAAATAGATAGCTGACTTTTATGGCAAATGCATTCCAGTCTTAACTGGAAAACTCGATAGTAATATTCATAATAAGGGGTAGATATGCTTCCCAGATGGATTTAGTTTTCTTCCCACCCCTTCTTTGCTTCCACAAAATGACCTTATTGGACCCCCCCTCTATTATTTTTGGGAAGCCAAAAAGCAAAGCGAGAACTCTTTGATTCTCATCATGACAGTATGTCTGCTTAACCCAGCTCTGAGAATTCATTACCCTACTGTAAGCAAATGTCTTCTTTTTCTGTTATTGATTTCTTTTTTTTTCCCTCCAGTGAATGTACTTACTCAGCCTGTTTGCTGTCACTTTGAAATGTCAGAGATGCCATTTGGCCATTATTTGCAGGAAAACAATGACAGGTCAAGAAACCCATAGGTTTTAAAGAAGCGGAGCTCTAGTATGGTTCAATGTATCTCAACATCTAAATGACACCATGTACCAAGTTAGACAAGAATATACATTTCACAGAAACAAAGATGAAGTGGCTGAGCCAGATTGTGCTTCCTGCTTGGGTATGTAACATCCCACCTATTTAAACCTTTTTTTATTCCATGTTCAGGTTGAAGAATAGTTCATGGCATGAATATTAGCTGTTGTCAGTAAATCAGAAGCACTCTGAAAGTTATTACTAAAAATGTCTACTTCTGCTTTTTGACTCGAGTAGACCCCCCCCTACCCCCAATAGGTTAATAAATATATAATAGGTGCAATCCTTACAAGGAAGTTATGGTATCTATAACTGTTCTCTGAAAATAAAGCACGGAAATATGTAAACTTACATAGCAAGAGATAATAAGAAGACTTTGATATTCTCTAATAATTTAAACTTATTTCTATCAGGCTCCAAACAGATTTAATTAGATTATTAAAATTATGGTATACAATGCTACTGAAATTCCTGCTTTGTAGCTTGGGGGCAACCTTTGAATCTGCTACTAATTAAACACATGCAGTCTGATTGCATACTCCCTGGGATCTGAATTTCACGGCTTTGATTTTTGGCATAGCAGAATAACACTGCCAGTGTAAATGGTGGCCAGTCTTGCAGTGGAGAAAGTAACTATGTGGGTCACAGGGGAACAGAAAACTGGGAGTTGAATATTTCTTTTTTCCCTGGAATTGGGAATTTGTGTTGCTCTGTCCCCAGGGGCCTCACCTTTGCCAACAGAACTGAGAAACCCGCTGAGATGCTGCAGACACTGGGTGGTGCTTTCAGCCCAGCAGTGCGGTGCTCGGCAGGCAGCAGAAGGGCTTGAGAGCCCTGCAGAAACAGCCCCCTGCCAGCCCCTGCTCCCGGAGGGCGGGGGTTGGAGGGTTAATGCAGCTTGCCACCTCTTTTTAAAAACCCTGCTTGGTGTCCTGGGCTTAGGCAGAGTTTCCTCCTGTCCTCCCCTCCCTATGAAGATGCTCCTCGTCGTTGCCCCTGTTGGCAACTGAGACCTGCTGCCCAGACAACACGGGTCTGGCTGTGGCTGATGCAATGTCCGTTGCAGGTAGTAAAATAATCAGTTATTTTCACATCTGCTTGTGGAAGAAAACAGTCTGGAAAACTTATGTTCATCTATAGAAGGAAGAAAAATTATTGAAATGATAGGTGGACTTGCAGCCTGAACACACCAACCTCCAGCTGCAAGTCTGTCATAAGTGACAGTGCAATGCACGTTTTGGAGCCGCGGCGACTCATTGTCAGTGACAGCAAATTAGTAACGCAATGTTGTCAAGACTCCCTTTACTGATACCATAGGTTGTAGAAGCCCAAAATATGACAGCTTTCGTTTTAGTACTAGCATATGGCTGCTGGTTCGCTTTCACCTCTTATTTTGAAAGGACTTAACATGTGTGTTTGAGTCCATCAATCATGGTCTAATGTTTAGAAAGAGAAGTGAGCTACGAATGCAAAATACGTGTTTTGATCCCCAGTGTGCGATAGCAAGCTGATGTGTGTAGCCTTGGGAGAGATGCACGAGGCTTTGCTATTCAAGCCAAGGACTTTGAGTGACTCTCGAGCGTTGTTTGAAAGTGCAAAGCTAGGAGCATGCTCTGGAGGAAACTGGTTTTCCAGAAGCTGATCAGCAGTAACCTGCTGAAATTCAGGCCCCTCAAATGTCTTTGAAATCAGATGCTAAAGTTGCTACCTTAAATATCTCAGATATGCTGTTTTCATTTTTTAGTGTGTTTCAAAATGATCACATTTTCTTTCTGCTCCCAAGCTCTGAAACTCATTTGATGTGTGTTTCTTGAATTGATTTGTGTTCTTGAGCTCTTCAAATCAGGTCTCACTTTCTCCATTGTGTGAGAAGGGTCAACTGCTTAGGCTCAGAGTTTGAAATTTATACTGACTGGCTAAGACTTCTGTATTTGGAGAGCAGAAGCGTTTCCCTCACTGAATGACTTCTGGTACTCACTGTGCGAGTTGTGAACCAGCATCAAAATGCACTTTTGGTAAATACCTGAGCATAAAAATGCATTTGTCATATGTATTCACAATTACTGCAGTAATTTAATGAAAAGAAATATTAAGAATTATGACACAAAATGAATAAAAGGTGTGTTTCTAAACATGGACAGGTATTCCTGTACTTGTCACTTTGCTTAGCTTTATCAAATACAATCGAAAGGCTTTCAATGTCTTTAAAACCTTTTCTTTTTAACCTAAGACTAAAATAGGGAGTGAGTGCCACTAGGAAATGGGTGTCCAGGTAGGGAGCAATTACGTATATGAGTTGTTTCAAGCAGTGGGTGCGTGTAACTCGCGGTGCCAGTGAAGGGTTTGAAGTCTGCAGCGTTTGCCTCTGTGGCTGGGACACCTTTAATGATTGTGATGAGAAGATGGTCATAGTACATCTTTGACTTCAGTGGGTAATGGAGTGGCAAACGGTGGTTAAAAACTGCTCCTCGCATTCCTTCTGATCTCCTGAATGATTTGGCACAGCCTTTCTTTCCCTCAAGCTTTTCTTTCTGTTCCCCAAAAGACCCCCCCAAAAAGTGGGATGGGCCCAGAAGTTGGTTTTGGTTAGCAATGAGGTCTAATATCTGATTTACAAATTGTAGTCTCTGAATTTTCATTCTCTTGTATTTCATGTTTCTGGGGCTATATTAATGTAATGTAGCAGTAAACCTTTTGTCTGCACTAATTTAATCATCTAGTTTTCTTTATATAACTTCTGCGGTGCTCACTTGTTACAATTATCTGTGATGCTCTAGGAAATAACCTT
This sequence comes from Fulmarus glacialis, assembly GCF_000690835.1. Taxonomy (NCBI): domain Eukaryota; kingdom Metazoa; phylum Chordata; class Aves; order Procellariiformes; family Procellariidae; genus Fulmarus; species Fulmarus glacialis. The sequence continues at coordinate 3,721 of NW_009203228.1, read as the reverse complement.
TGTTTTCAACTTTACAGCTGCTACATTTTATTTTTGCAACTGTGGAATAGGTTTTGTTTAAACAGAACTGTTGATTCACCTCATTTACTCCTCACTTTCATCAATTTCTCCCTGTTGCATCTGGAGCTCAGTAACCCAATTTAGCTGAAAGTTGTCATTCAGAAAGCAGACTGCTTTCTGGCGCTGGTCTTAATTTGGACCGTTCCTTGGGATAAGCTTTTTCCAGTGGATAATTACCCTCACTGTGGGAAAATGCCTTATTTGTAATCTGAATAATCTGAGTTAATTTGACCTGTTGGTTTTTGTTGCATTTATCTCTTCTAGGTGGGGAAAAAAGCCTTAATACCTAGTATTATCCTTGAGAGGGACTATTTGAAACTGGGGACTCAGGGTTGTTACTGGCCAGAGAAGCAGGGATGGGACTGGAAGGCTGGAATGTGGGCGGCGGGGGCTTGTGCTCGGTGCAGTGCTGCACCCGTAGCTCCTGACGGGGAAGCAGGTGCAGCGTGTCACCTAGAATGCAAGGTCCACCCGCTTTTGCCTTTTATCCCTGCCCACCATAATTAGTCTTCCTGTCAAAATTGTAGTACGTAGTAACCCAAATATGCCTGAACTAGTGTTTGTGCAAATATCAGCCTTTCAACTGACCATTTCTCATCATAAGCTTTGTAGATACTTATATGTCACGGAAAATGTACAGACTTGAGTCTTGTTTTGGTCACTGATGTCTTAATTTTGCACCACTCTGTGGGTGACCACGTTTTTTCCTTTGTGCTCGTGAGGAGATCTCTCGCTAACAGCTGTGCCTTGTTTAGCCTCCTTCTGACTTTTCCTAATGATATGTGCAAAAAATTATGGTTAAGCGCAGGTGATTGGTTAACTGAACTAAATTCATTTTTTAATTTAAACTAAGGGAAAGACCATTTTTATCACAGTACTGATATTGCTGTGCTTGTTGCACTCTACGCCTATTGCCACTCTGCTGTGAAATGCAGAGGATGCGTCATCCTCATGCTGGTCAAACATCTATTCACATCCTGTTGGAGACAAAAGGTGCTTCCTATCTTTTGCTAGGGACAGATGAATTTACTTTCTGAAATTAGGCTTAGATTTAAGTGCAGGTGACTTGTCTTGAGTATCTAAAAGGGTTGAACTAGGATTTCTAGAGCAGGTAGTTATAATCTCTGTAGGACGTGTGAAATCTGGGGATGTTTTCTCCTCAAGGGGAATACAAATTTCTGGAGAGTTCATGGCTTACTTTGAGGTGTTCCTCTGTGGCTCTGCCTGTGAGGGAGCTACTCCACAAGGCAGGGGATTAGCGGGGAGCCAAGGGAGACCCCAGCACCTGCGCTGGCCAGGGTGCAGCCCCAAAGGATCTGAGCAGGGTGGGCAGAGAAGGGAGCTGGTAGCAGGGTCCCGCAGCCCCGGACAAGGCAAGGGGATGACCCACACTGGGGTCCATCCAGGGCATCAGCAGCAGGAAGCAGGGACAGGAGCAGCGGGGTGGGGATGGGGAGATGGACGTACCAGATGTACCACATGCATGACTACAACGTAGGTCCAAGGTCTATCCAGGAGATGGGGCTGAAGACAGGCAACAACACACCTCAGGTGAGGAGTGGTGGTGCAGCCTGAGCTTATCCAGAGCTTCTGCACTGTGGGCAAAGGTTTGGTCGGGGGTCCCAGGTGAGGCTGGTTAGGATGACTGAGGGCCTGCTAGTGCACCCAGGGCTCTGACACTGTTTAGTTACGCTGTGTGTGTACGTGCATGTGCGTAGGGAAATGTTTTCATTAGGTCAATTATTTGTGATTGATTTTCTGATTGCATGTAAGAAAAGATAAGTCTTTTAAAAGGAACTAAATAGATACAGCCTCTTTCTTCCTGCATGGGGGACATGCAGGTCTTGCTGGCCGGCTCCCAGGTACAACCTCACCCACCTCCTGTGGGTCAGCTGCTGGCTGCAGCCACCAGACTCCCTGGCTGGCACTGTACCAGCAAGATAAGTCCTGGGACTAGATAGAAAAAGAGATTCAGCACGAAGCTGGGTGAAAGAAATAGCATTTCAAGCAAAGTGAATCTCTGAATCTAGGGGTATGTGTAGGAGAGGAAATAGTATTTGAAGTCAGTTGGAAAGAGGAGGGTGTATTTAGTGCAGAAGAATTAATTTGGCTTGTAATTACAGTGGGTGTCTTTTGTAATGCTTCTTACTCTTTGATTTATTGTTTGCAATTACAAGCTGTGGTTAACAATTCTAGGTTATTTTGCATGCATGATTCGAACCAGAGCGATGGGCTCGCCTTTGTGAAGACTGAAATAGGTAATTATTTGGGTCATCCATACTCCAAAGAACAAAGTACAGGCAGGGAAGGAACAAAGCCATTTTGGTTATCACTAGTACAATGTAATCCTTCCTACAAATAATTACTGGTGTTCACCTACTTCTCTTGGGGCTTAAACTAATTGCTGTGTTAGCAGACTACAGGCTGAGTTCAAAAGGCTAGTGCTTATGCAGCTGGTTCTGGAGGGAAGGAATAACAAGAAAACTCAAAGGCAATGAAAGGAAAGAAAGGAATTTGGGGATTATATTGCCACGCACACTTGACATGAGAGGTTTTGGTCGATTCGGAAATGAATGGCTCTTGCAGATTATTGCTAGCTTCCCTTTTTTGTTTGCCAGCCATTTTCAGCAACCGGTGAAGTGTTGCTTCTTGCTGTCCTTTTGCATAGTCGCTGCCAGACAGGTTACTACTTATTTTCAACTCCCCAGTAAATATCTGCTGAGCTTTAGTGACGTTCTAAAATTTTGCAGGGGCATTGCCAACTTGTGAAGCAGTAAGTAAGTACCAAGCTTTGCTGTTCAAGGGAGGACGTATGCCACAAAAGTAGGGAGCAGAGAAAATGTGCAGCAGAAGCAGCAAAGATCCAAAGATGAGTATTGGATAAAATAAGTTAGCCTTAGCTGATGCTGTCATGAAACTCTCAGCAGCGTGATATATGCTGAGGGTTTCGGGATGCAGGGAATAATGATATGCACACGGGGCACTCCGATTCATTGTCACATCCATGCTTGACATGGAGGGTAAATATTTCTCAACAATCCAGCACTACCTCCATAGTAATGAAGGGCTTTGTTTGGAAATGGTAATGCAGCACCAACATGGATCAACACTTGTGCACGCTTTAATTTTTAGTAGAATACTGTGGTAACTTGGGAGCTATTTTGGACTCCTGGATAAACACATTTAGACTTGTGTAAATTTGTAGGAGCTATTTACCCAGGAGTACTATTTACCCAGGTTAATGTGTGCCTTATATGTATATGTATTTGATCAGTCTGCATACTGTTTACTTCCACTGTACCTCTAGTGTTTTCAAGACATCTAGACCACTTGGATATAGTACATTTTTGGTTTGATCTCTGACTCGGATTTAAGACAGACAGTGCTAATGGATTGAAATCGCCTAACATGAGTAATTTAGGAAGAAATAGGTCAGGATAGTCTCCTTAGACGTTTAATCCATTGGGTTAGGGTCTCTCTGCTGAGGGAGAGAAGTAAATACGCGTGGGGTAATGGTTTCCTTCTTTTAAAACATGTTATTTGTTCCCTGGGGCTGTTAGTAATTTAAGGTCATAATTTAAAGAGACCTTCTTAAGAACTTTATAGGATAGGTAAAAGAGAACTTTACAAGACAGGTGAGGAACATGTCCTGTGGTCATAT